>NC_091226.1:20020807-20151737 GCF_040958095.1 Procambarus clarkii | reverse complement strand
CAGACAAGGAATCAAACAAACATATACCCTGAAGTTGGTTCAGATCCTTAACCCCCCCCCCCTCTGGCAGCGGTGAACTTGGGATCCTTTTCCGACGCTCACAAAGTGAATGAGATTCAATCTCCCTAATCCCTAGATCGACCAGGGAAGCTAACGCGCGCACACACACACACACACACACACACACACACACACACACACACACACACACACACACACACACACACACACACACACACACACACACACACACTCACACACACACACACACACACACACACACACACACACACACACACACACACACACACAAACACACACACACAAACACACACACACACATACACACATACACACCGGGAAGTCGGTGGCCGAGAGGACAGCACGCTGGATACGTGTTCCTGTGGTCCCGGGTTCGATCCCGGGCGCCGACGAGAAACGATGGGCAGAGTTTCTTTCACTCTATGCCCCTGTTACCTAGCAGTAAATAGGTACCTGGGACTTAGCCAGCTGCCACGGGCTACTTCCTGGTGTGTGTGTGTGTGTGTGTGTGGTACAGTGTGGAGAAAAAATAGTAGTAGTAGTAGTTGTAGAAACAGTTGATTGACAGTTGAGAGGCGGGCCAAAGGAGCAGAGCTCAACCCCCGCAAGCAAAACTAGGTGAATACAACTAGGTGAATACACACACACACTTTTCCCGGCCCATAAAGGAAAAATCCGAGAAGCAAAAGAAGAATCCATGGTTCAATAGGGAATGTATGGAAGCAAAGGAACTGAACAAAAGGGCGTGGAGGAACTTCCGAAATAACAGAACACCAGAAAACAGAGAGAGATACCAGAGAACCAGGAATGAGTATGTTAGTGTGAGAAAAGAAGCTGAGAAAAATTATGAAAATGATATAGCAAACAAAGCAAAGGCCGAACCAAACCTACTCCACAGTCACATTAGTAGGAAAACAACAGTGAAGGAACAGGTAATGAAACTTAAAACAGGTGAGGATAGGTATACAGAGAATGATAAAGAGGTGTGTGAAAAACTCAACAAGAGGTTCCAGGAGGTCTTCACAATAGAACAAGGTGAAGTCACTGCGCTAGGAGAGGAAGAAGTAAACCAGGCGGCCTTGGAGGGATTCTAAATTACAAGAGATGAGGTCAAGAGGCATCTGTTGGATCTGGATGTGAGAAAGGCTGTTGGACCAGGCGGGATCTCACCATGGGTATTGAAAGAGTGTGCAGAGGCACTTTGCTTGCCACTCTTCATAGTGTATAGTAGGTCACTGGAGATGGGAGACCTACCAGAAATATGGAAGGTTAATGTGGTTCCAATATACAAAAAGGGTGACAGACAAGAGGCACTGAACTGCAGGTCAGTGCCCTTAACTTGTATGTCATGCAAGGTGATGGAGAAGATTGTGAGAAAAAAATCTAGTAACACATACAGAGACAAGAGACTTCGTGACAACCCATCAACATGGGTTCAGGGAGGGTAAATCTTGCCTTACAGGCTTAATAGAATTCTACGATCAGGTGACAGAGATTAAGCAAGAAAGAGAAGGATGGGCGGACTGAATTTTTTTGGACTGTCGGAAAGCCTTTGACACAGTACCCCATAAGAGGCTGGTACATAAGCTGGAGAGACAGGCAGGAGTAACTGGTAAGGAGCTTCTTGTGGATAAGGGAGTATCTAAGCAATAGGAAGCAGAGAGTTACAGTGAGGGGTGAGACCTCAGATTGGCGTGAAGTCACCAGTGGAGTCCCACAGGGCTCTGTACTTGGACCTATCCTGTTTCTGATATACGTAAATGATCTCCCGGAGGGTATAGACTCATTCCTTTCAATGTTCGCTGACGACGCCAAAATTATGAGAAGGATTAAGTCAGAGGAGGACAGCTTGAGGCTTCAAGAAGACCTAGACAAACTGAAGGAATGGTCGAACAAATAGTTGTTCCAAATAGATCCAGAGTTGTTCCAATAGATCCATATAGTCCGTCGTCCTTCCTGGCGACTTTATCATCGGTGTGGTCGGCTTCTTCACCACTACCTGAGTCGACTGACACCTCACCTGGCAGGGTTGTACCCTGCCTGACACATAGGCAGGGTACAACAATGGGGAGCCGGTCGGCCGAGCGGACAGTATGCTGGACTTGTGATCCTGTGGTTCCGGGTTCGATCCCGGCCGCCGGCGAGAAACAATGGACAAAGTTTCTTTCACCCTATGCCCCTGTTACTTAGCAGTAAAATAGGTACCTGGGTGTTAGTCAGCTGTCACGGGCTGCTTCCTGGGGGTGGCGGCCTGGTCAAGGACCGGGCCGCGGGGACACTAAAGCCACGAAATCATCTCAAGATAACCTCAAGATAGGCACTCTTGGCCTAATCGGGTTGTATCCTGCCTCCACCGAGGTCGTTACCCTGCACCATCTGTACATGCTCCTAGGGTAACTTAGGGGTTACAGCTACAAGAGCCTTCTCGACTCCATAGTCGGCAATCAGCTGTACCTCGTGAAGTGGTAACCTGTACTCCTCCCCCACACTACGTATTCTCACCACTCCCACAGGTGATTCATTAAATTCGTTGGGGAGAATACTCCTGGTTACCATACTTATGTCAGCACCTGTATCTCGAAGCAATGCAACCTCCACTGGGTCTGACTTCCCAAACTTCACAGTGCCCCCGAAAACGAAGGGGTGTTCTCCCAACTTCATCTCCCAACCATTCATATTGGGTCCACTATAATACGGGGTATGAACAAATACTCTCTCCTCTTCTAACACCAGTCCCATATTCCTCTGGTGCTTGTCATACTTACGGGCATAATGTCCTCTCACACCACAGTTGTAGCATCGGCCATCTTCCCTAGGCGACCCATCGCCAGTCACCCTGTCTACGCCAACAGCCGACGTACCCTGAGTCCTCCTTGGACTCCCTGTCGTCGGTTCCTGGGCAGCAGCTCCTGCTCCCGAGCTAGGTCCACTGCTCACAGCTTGGGGCTTCCGCCCCGCATCCCTTGAGCTCTTGAACTAGTTCACCTCACTGGGTAAACTACTCTTGGGAGAGTCCCCGCCTGTCCTCGCCCCTCCTGAACTCCTGAAGTTCCCTCCAAACCTGGGTTAAGGCAAGTGTCTGGGCGATCCCTCCCTCCTGAGATGTAGTGCCTCCTCCAGCATGTCGGC
The DNA here is from genome assembly GCF_040958095.1 of Procambarus clarkii. NCBI lineage: Eukaryota > Metazoa > Arthropoda > Malacostraca > Decapoda > Cambaridae > Procambarus > Procambarus clarkii. The sequence continues at coordinate 20,148,566 of NC_091226.1, read as the reverse complement.
TCTGTCTGCAGCAGCCTTAATACCTGCTTCTTTCACCCTTACTTGCAACTCAGGAGGGAGCACCGACATTAACTTCTCCATCACTATCAGTCGTTTGATCTCATCCGCTGACTCTGCTTCCTCCACCTTCAACCACCATAGGAACTTCCGTTCCATGTCCCAGCCTGTCTAGTCGTATGATCTTCCCGACGCTCTCGTACACTCTCTGAACCGCTTCCGGTACATCCCCGGAGTCAGCTTGAATGAGTGGAGTACCACACTCTTAATTGCGTCGTAACTAGCACACTCCTCTAGGTCCAGCATGTTAAAGGCTTCCCGGGCCTCACCGGTCAACCTGCCCTGGACCAGAGCAGCCCAATCATCTTCTGGCCACTCCTTCAGAGTCGCTATCCTTTTGAAGTATTCGAAGAACGCCTCGGCCTCCTGAGGTTCGAAAGTGGGTAAGTCACGCTCTCTTACCTTGAGGTCATCCCGCAGTGCAGGTAGTGAGGTCAGCCTGCGCTCAATGCGATGCAACTCGATCTCTTTCTTTGCCTTTGCCTTCTTTGCCTTCCCTTTGCCCCAGGGAACTCTTTTGCCTTTTCTCCCGTCGCAGTTGTCTCTCTCCTTCCTCTCGCTGCAACTGCGCCTCTCTTTTTCCTCTCGTCACAGCTGGGCTTTTCTCTCTTCTCGTCACAGCTGCACTTCTCTCTCTTCTCGTCGTAGCAGGGCTTCTCTTTCCTGTTCTTCTCGCTGTAACTGCGCTTCTCTTTCTTCTCGTCACAGCTGAGCTTCAAGTTGCATCTTCATTATTACCAGTTGCAGGTTCCTCTTACTGCAGCTGGAGCCGCCACTGCTCCCATGTTCACTGCGAGTTCTCCCCACACTGGTAGGCGCTTAGGACGGCTTTACTTGGGACAGCCCACCTTGGGACGACTCCTCTTGGGATGGCTCTTCTCCTGTCGTCCCCTCCCGAACTGTGAGTTGTGCCATTACTACGCTTCGCTACCTTAGTCGTCCTCAATCGGATCCAAAAGTGGTTTGCCACTTGTTGGAGCTGGGCTGTGGTACACTCTTCTAAAATTTTCTCATCCCTCATCGCAATAAGTTTATTCACTTTATCCTCCTCCATCTCTATAATTGAGCAAGAGTACTAATCCCACATTGGTTTGGTTTCAGTATTTCAGTCTCTGGACTACTGGTAACACTGTCACTGTTCACTGAGTTCACTGGCAACACTGATCACGACATTGGTAACACTGTATTTGTACTCTGGCAACACTGTCCTGGACTCTTGGCAACAAAGTTCATGAATTCTGGCAACACTGTCTTGAAATCTGGGCAACAATGTAACCTGATTTACGAATCCTGGCAACACTGTAGCCTGATTAACGAATCCTGACAAGGTCGCCAATTTGTCACGCGTCGCTCACCTTGGCTTTGTGTTACGTGAGGTTACTGTTAAACAGCGGGGGATCATGCTACTGATTCTGTAACCTCACGCCGTAGGTCTTTGTTCCCTCCACTAGGGTATCATGCATCATTACCCCAGGGAACTCTCCAAGTCATGTCTCAAGACCAGTCACCACTATTTGACCATGGACCCAAGGGGGAGAGGAGAAGGCCCAGCACCCACTGCTTAAGCTCACTCCTGCAGTGTGTTATTCCCCACTGTGCCTGCCCACCTGTGCATGCAAAAGTTTGCCAGACTTCCGGCCGCATCCTCAATCTCAACTCTTCTTTTCCGGTCGCCAGCTGGGTAATCTTCTCTGCATCCCAGCAACGCAATTTGGTTCGAATATAACGTCGGATCTACCTAGGACGTCTACCTAGACCTAGGACGTCTTTCTATATAATGCCAGTACTAGGATTCAAATATACTATCGTGTTGCCAACCCAGCGGTCTAAGGCATTTCTAGGAAAGGCCAATACCAGAATTCAAATATAATATCGTGCGGCCAACACAGGGTCTCTCTCTATGTAATGCTAGTACCAGTGTAGTATAATCATATATCACTTACTCACAATGCTAAATGAGATGGAGGTGACACCAAAAGCAATGATAAAATAATAAAGTTTACTCAAAAGCAACCTATAAACACATGAGATATCTATATATATGTATGGATGTCGATGGTGACAGCAGCGTTCCTCTGGTGGCCGCCGGCAACTCACATCAGCTGAACGGGTTTAGATTGCCCAATGGCCTCTCCCTAGAAGGGGACGACTCCGTCAGCGTACATTCACTATCTTCCACAGGCCGGCCACTCATGCCCCCTCGCTGTCTTCACCAGGCAGTAGATAATGTATACTTGCTGTCCCACAGCCTAATCTATTCCTATGACTCGTAGAAACACTAGTAAATACCTATAGATATAACAATAGACCTATCTTGCCTAACATCAAGTTAAATATGGGAGGGAAAAATGATCTACCTTATCAATCCTGCCCTCAGACGCCTGGACTCCGATGGTCGCCGGGCCCTCAGTCCCTCACGTAGTTTCTTGACGTTCCAGATGAGTCACCAGTCCATAGGTGTCGTGAAGACCCTTGTCATCGCCGTACTCGTTTCCATATCGAAATTCCTGGCACTGGCAGCACCAGTCGTCACTGTACACGTCATTTCCCTCAAGCACTCCTTCACCGAGATCACTCACTCATAGATCAGGATGCGTCTTCTCCCTACTGAGTTCCCAGTGGGTGTGATCCAATCACAACAGCTCTGAGTACCTTGGAGTTCCACTGACGGCGAGCCACTCACTATTCCAGACGTCGTAACTCTCTCGACTCCTCCAAGACTATCAGCTCACAGGCCTTGGCGCCCTTACACCGCTGGAACTCGGCTTCCTCGCACTTTATTGAAGTACTGCAGTCGTTGGTAGTTACTATAAACTTCTCATACTATGTAAATTCAGTGAATGAGGCTCCTGGACTTCAGAACTCGAGAGCTCAACCATCAGACGTCCACTCTCAACGAAGCATCACAAAGCTCTGAGCTCCTGGCGATCTGCAGGCGACAAGCCAGACCTCCCGGTGACGTCACAGACCCAGAGCAGGCTCTGATTAGTCAATCAAGTCATGTGACCTCAGCCAGCTAATCACCAGCCGGCTGGCGCCGCACACAAAACGGCGGATTTGCAGACAGGGGACATCCTTTTGTTGTACTTAGGGCACGACTGCCCCCCTTTACCTACAAACTTATGATGCAAATTTCTCCATAAATCGCTAACCATTTCGGTAGTCTCATACATCAAAAGATTTCCCTGCATCACAGAGAACCTGCAGGTAAGCTGATATGATTCTTAAAGCTGGCTCATGGGAGAAATAGGAGAGGGCACCGTAACACCCCCTAATCCCTCCAATATCTCCCACCCTTCCTAAGCTCTCCCTTCTTCCCTCACTCCCCTAAACCCTCCCCTCTTCCTCACCCCCTCAGCCCCCCTTCCCCCCACAATCCCCAAGCCCTCCCCCCCTCCTCTGCCTTTCCAAGCCCCACTTCTACCCCCCCCTTAAGCCATTCCTCCCCACATACTCCCCCCCCACCAAACCTCTCCGTCTCCCCCCCCCAAGCCTCCTCCTCTCACCCTCCTCCCAGCCCCCCCCTCCCCAGATCCCACAGATCCCCAGCCCCCCTCCCCCCAGAGGAAGGACAGAAGAGAGTCAGTTTCAGGGTGATATACTCGAACATAGATGGGATTACAAGCAAGGCAAGTTAACTAAGGGAAAGAGCACAAGAATTGAACCCAGATGTAATTGGACTCACTGAAACAAAACTTTCAGGAATCATAACGAATGCTGTGTTTCTCCAGGAGTATACAGTAATAAGGAGAGGGAAGGTAGAGGAGGAGGCAGAGTGGCCCTACTAATGAGAAAGGAATGGATTTTCAAGGAGATGGCTATCCAAAGCTGCGAGGGATTGAGAGACTACAAAACAGGCACCATGACAATGGGAGGACCAAAAATAGTAGTAGTAGTGATATATAACCATCAACCAAATGACAGAAGACCCAGTCAAGATTATGAGAACAACAACACGGCAGTTAACACTATAAACGAGCAGGCAGCCTCTGCTGCCTGTAGAAATAGATCCCACCTGCTCATCATGGGGGACTTCAATCATGGAACGATAGACTGGGAGAACAAGGAACCGCATGGAGGCGAGAATAAATGGAGAGCCAAACTATTGGAGGTGGCGACTAGAAACTTTTTAAGCCAGCATGTCAGAGAACCCACAAGGATGAGAGGAAATGACGAAATGACGAACCAACGAGAGTCAACTTAGTCTTCATTCTGATTGACTCCGACATAATGGAAATCGGTTTTGAGGTCCCAGTAGAAATAAGCGACCACAGTGTACTGGCGTTTGAGTACCTGGTTACAGAAGCTTTATTGAACTCGAGGAGGGGTACTGAAAACAAAAGGCTGACATTCCGAAAAGGAATCTATGAGGAGATAACAAAATTCCTAACAGATATAACATGGGAAACAGAGCTCAGGGGAAAGATGGCCCAAGGCATGATGGACTCCATCACGCAGAAGTGCAAGGACGCAGCAAACAAGTTTGTCCCAGTCCAAAAAGAAAACAATGAAATGAAAATGAGAAACCCATGGTTTAATCAGAGATGCAGGCTAGCTAAGCAGCAAAGTAAAAGGGCGTGGAGAAACTATAGAAATAACAGGACACTTGAGAGCAGAGAAAGATACCAGAATGCCAGGAATGAATATGTCAGGTTGAGAAGAGAGACAGAAAGGCAATACGAAAATGACATCCCAAGCAAGGCAAAGACTTAGCCTAAATTGCTGCACAGCCACATAAGGAGAAAAACAACAGGAAAGGAGCAGGTAATGCAATTAAGGATAGGGGCAGACGGATTCACTACAAATGACAAGGAAGTGTGTGTGGCTAACTTAATAAGAAATTCCAGGAGGTCTTCACTTTGGAGCAAGGAGAAGCTCCAGAGATAAGAGAGGGAATAGTTAACCAGGATCCAATAAAAGAATTTCAGACTACCAGTGGGGAAGTAAGGAAGTGTTTACTAGAGTTGGATGTGACAAAGCTATAGGTCCAGATAGAATCTCCCTTTGGATACTTAAGGAAGGAGCAGAAGCACTGTGCCTACCACTCTCCATAACGTATAACCAATCATTGGCAACAGGGGACCTGCCAAGAATTTGGAAGCGGCTAATGGTCCCGATATACAAGAAGGGGGATAGACAGGAGGCAATGAACTACAGGCCAGTGTCCCTTACTTGCATACCATGCAAACTGATGGAGAAGATTGTACGAAAAAAGCAAGTGGCATCTAGAGTGGAAGAACTTTGTAACATAGCATCAACATGGGTTCAGGGATGGCAAGTCCTGCCTCACAGGATTAATTGAATTCTACGACCAGGCAACACAAATCAGGCAAGAAAGAGAGGGGTGGGCAGACTGCATATTTTTAGATTGTCGGAAAGCCTTTGACACAGTACCACACAAGAGGCTAGTGAAAAAGCTGGAGATGCAGGTAGGAGTGAAAGGGAAGGTACTCCATTGGATAAGGCAGTACCTAAGCAACAGAAGATAGAGTCACTGTGAAGAGCGAGGTCGTAGACTGGCGAGACGTCACCAATGGAGTCCCGCAGGGGTCAGTCCTTGGACCTATACTGTTTCTGATATATGTAAATGATCTACCAGAGAATCGTTCCTCTCACTGTTTGCTGATGATGCAAAAATTATAAGGAGGATTGAAACAGAGAATGATAGTAGGAGGCTACAACATGACCTAGACAGACTGAATGAATCCAACAAATGGCTGCTAAAGTTCAACCCGAGTAAATGCAAAGTAATGAAACTAGGCTGTGGAAACAGGAAGCCAGATACAGGATACAGAATAGGAGATGAAGTACTTCGTGGAACAGACAGAGAGAAAGATCTAGGAGTTGATATCACACCAAACCTGTTTCCTGAAGCCCACATAAAAAGAATTATATCTGCACCATATGCGAGGCTGGCAACATCAGAACAGCTTTCAGGAACCTGTGTAAGGAATCATTCAGAACCTTGTATACCACATATGTAAAACCAATAATGGAGTATGCGGCCCCAGCATGGAGCCCGTACCGTGTTAAGCACAAATTCTCAGGGGGAATTGACAGGGTAGATAAGGATAAACTGTTTAACACGGGTGGGACGCGAACAAGGGGACACAGGTGGAAACTGAGTACCCAAATGAGTCACAGGGACGTTAGAAAGAACTTTTTCAGTGTCAGAGTAGTTAACAAGTGGAATGCATTAGGCAGTGATGTGGTGGAGGCTGACTCCATACACAGTTTCAAATGGAGATATGACAGAGCCCATTAGGCTCAGGAACCTGTACATCAGTTGATTGACTGTTGAGAGAAGGGACCAAAGAGCCAGAGCTCAACCCTATGCAAGCACAAATAGGTGAGTACACACACACACAGGAAGCAGGCCGTAGCAGCTGTCTAACTCCCAGGTACCTATTTACTGCTAGGTGAACAGGGCATCAGAGTGAAAAAAACTCTGCCCATTTGTTTCCGCCTCCACCGGGGATCGAACCCGGAACCTTAGGACTACGATTCCCGAGCGCTGTCCACTCAGCCCTCAGGGCCCCTGGTATGTGGGTGATGGTGCCTGGGTATATTCTAGTATGCGCTCGTTATGTTTGGAGTATATTGTGGTGGAGTGGCTCAGTATACTGGGTGATACTGTCAGTGATTATCATTAGGTGTATATATTCCAAATATGATTGAGGTATATTCAGGCAGCAGAATGAATGCCTAATATGCGGATTATACAGGGAGGGCATACTCATCATTCTGGGTATACTCAATTTCGTCTAGGGGGGGGGGGGGCACCATTCCTTCCCTCCGTCCTATCCCAAACCCTTGGCCTAATATTTCTTTCCAATTGTTATGGGGTCATACTAGCCTAGTCTTTTCTCCTGATAATTACCTTACCTTACCTATTCATACTGAGTATACTAGGCATATTGAGCATACTGGTCATACTGAGAAAATTGGACATATTAACAATTAAGGACATATTGAGTATACTGGACATAATATACAAATATTCACTACCTTAATTAACTTGTAACTACAGAAGACTAAATTTAAGTCTTGATGAGAGTTACTCTCTGTTTAAACTTAATTAACAAATTAATATGTAATTCATAAGTGCGTAGTTAAGGCAATTATGGGCAGAACGACACCATTTTAGCGTCCAGCGCCGTGCCCTGCCTCCTACGTCACACATCACAGTAAACAATTAGCAGACTAAAGCTGTTTCCTGTCACGTCTTATAATTATATAATTTCCAGAAAGTAATTGATACTTAAAAGAACAATTTATATCAACATTGTTAATTCGGATTCCCAAACAGATAGAGCCTTAAAATTTCAATAGTTGAATACTATTCAATAGTTCTCTCTTTGACTCCGGAGTTGGCGGGAGACGCTGACATTATTACTTGCTTGCCTGTCCACGCGACAGGTCAGCTGCGTCTCTATATATCTGCGTCATCTACTCTATATACCATACATATTTTGCGAATACTGGGTATATTGAGCATACTTGACATACTGAGTATATTGTGAATATTAGACATACTGGATATATTGAGTACAATGATCATACTAGACATGAGAAATGCCTGACAGACCACTGCAACATTATCTAACACAGTACACAGTTCAAACCCATTAAGATTTCAACTTAGATTCAACAGAGCAGAAGAAGTTGTTTTACACATATGACAAAATCTTACTGAAGCGACCTTACGAGTCATAAATACTCATACTCCGCCCAAGTAAAACAGAAACAAGCAACACTTAGTGGGCCAGCCATAGGCTTAGGGCCCGCGCAAGAATATCCCTGCAAAAAAAAAAAAAAAAAAATAGACATATTGGTCATATTAGGAATACTGAGGACACCATGTTATAAGGGGAACAGAATGCCGATGTGGTGTAAACAGCCTACAAAGGCATTCTATTTACGTGACTTTATTCTCATGTCAGATATAGACAAAAATACAAGTCACAGCTTCGTATTCTCTTCTGATGACACAAAAATCAGCATGAAAATTACTTCATTAGAAGACTTGAAAACTGCAAGATGATATTACTAACGTTTTCGATTTGTCATAAAAAATTATGATGTTTAACTGTTATGATTTCCAGGTCCTTTTTACCAACGCTCGATTCTGCAAGCGCAAATAGATGAGTGTACACACACACATCTTAAGGTTAACTTGAGATGATTTCGGGGCTTAGCGTCCTCACGGCCCGGTCCTCGATAAGGCCTCCTTTTTGTTACACACCCCTAGGAAGCAACCTGTAGCAGCTGTCTAACTCCTAGTGTGGGAACCGACCTGTGAGAGTTATATTTATTTAATTTATATGAATTTATATAGAATTTATATTTACGTTAATTTATATATTTCGATAGCAATTTGTATGATGTTAAGTGGACTGTATTTCTGCAATAATCTCACAAATCGAGCCATACACATTAGGGGGGGGGTTATATTGAATTTATATATATGCAGCCAATCAAACTACAGTATTAAACTACATATATAAGTATACATTGAAGAGGTTCTTTATCTTATTATACAGCAAGCTTAGTCCACCAGGTATAACTAGGATCTAGACACCAAATTATCCTCGTGAGGCAGCTTCCATCATCCAGTAACTGATACACAAAGCTTGCTTCCTCTTCTTGACCTGTCATAGGGCGCTACCTATAAAGCCAGAATCCTAATATATGACAGCTATATCAGAGAAAACACTGTATAATTGATAAAATAAAGACCAAAGCTTAATTACCTTTTATTAAGAGGCTGTTCGCATTCTAACCGGTTCGCCCTATCTACTGACATTAATGGCCAAAAATGATTATATAAACGGGTTTCGGCAGAACACTTCCCTTGATTATTGTTGACAGCGTGTTGATGATGGTAGAGCACTAATATGATCTCCATTACACTTCGTCCAAGAGAAATGATAGGAGCTGTTTACTCCCGTGCGCCTCTGGTCTTAACAACAATGGCTGACCACTCCTCACTGACGCTACTGGCCTACTTTGTCCAGATATCAGTAGATGATAGAAGGGTCACATTTACTTTATTTTGATTCTGATAATTAAGTTAATTTATCTGAGATGTTTTTATGATGGTAAAGTCCAAAGACTAATGTATTTAAGAATAATTCCCACCATAATAGGTGGTGAATATATAATAATATGTGGCAATGATATCCTGTTTTCTATTGACGGAAAATTCCACTACAAGCTACGTTTTCTATGGGTTAACTTGTGTATACAACGCAGCAATATTATCTGCAATTGCATGTAATATTATTAAATGGTGTCGGATTTTCCGACACCTAGAGTTCCTTGTGGCTGAGTGGATCCACTAGGAGTCAGTGACCATTGTGTCCCAGTCTTTGACTACATGATCGAGCTTAAAATTGTGACCAAAGGACAAGAGGTCTGGGAAAGGAGAGTTAACTACAGGAAAGGGGACTACAGGAGGATAAGACAATATCTGGGAGAAGTGCAGTGGGAGGAAGAACTAAGAGGGGAAAAACAGTACAAGATATGATGAACCTAGTCAAGTGGGCACTCCTGGCACTCTTCGGCCAGGAGGCCGAAGAGTGATTTATACCAACAGTAAAAGAAAAAAGTAGGATTGAGCATAATAACCCATGGTTTAATAGTCAGTGTCAGGAAGCAAAACTGAGAAACAGGAGGGAGTGGAAGAAGTAGAGAGGAAAACAAGAACAGACGCAACTGAGCTAGGAACAATTACATTACCATAAGAAGGGTATCGGAAATAAGTTATGAGAACGATATTGCTATCATGTAAATTATTTCTAATATGTAAATTTCATGTCTATAATCCTATATGTCAATATTTGCAGATGACGCAAAATTGATGAGAAGTGTTTTGATAGATGAGTGTGAGGGGATGGTTCACCAGCTCACTTACAATAGTGCTCTTCTGCTTGTGGAAGCCAGTACACTTGCTAAGTGCACTTGTTAAGTGTGTGGACCTAAGTTTGGTAACCAGTACCCGAAACATCTTGTGTTTAGGCTCATGTGAGAGCCCCAGTCATCAGCATTCCACAGAAATGTTATCCTGGCCGAGGTAGCACGTCAGTGGACAGTTATAACAACAACATCTTTTACTGTGTAGAGTTAAGGGTGACCGAGATTTGGGCGGGAACAGCCAGGCCGCATGCTAGTGCCAGCGTGGGCCAACCGCCAGCCACTTGACACGTCGTCATGGCAACAGCCACCATCTTAAGGAAACATCTTGAGTCGCCATGTTGGAGCGGCCATCATGAAGTTGCCCTAGGACCATGCTACACCGTTTCTAATTAGTTGAGAGGGGTAGGCCGTTGTGTGCCTCCCTCTGATTGGTTCTTTCGAGGAGACGTGGTATCGCGGCGTGTTTCTTTCTCAAGGTATCATTCTGATTTCAGCCACCACTACAGCCTGACGCTTGCGTGCTCAAACCGGCCAAAATTGAGCAGTAAGTCGTCGTGGTGGCTTCACTACTCTACTGCTTCACCTCCGGCTTCATCTACGACGGCGGTCGCAGCAGAATCCAGCCGAAGTCGTCGCTCGAAGGGGAGAAGGACATTGTGTACAGTGGGTAGAGATCTGGGAGGTGGGTAATTTGCATAGACGCCAGCAACAGACTCGTAAATCCCCATTCCAGTGATTATAGATGTTCTAACTCCTGCTAGTGCTCTGTAGCAGTCGATGGGAACGGGGAAATTCGTGTCGGTGATTAAGGCAGATTTCCCATGTTTGAGTAAGACGCTATACGTTGTGCACGTCACCTGGATACAAACATTCCGCTTCACCGGTGGGGTCGGGGGTACGAACCGAGCCATGTGTGGTGAGGTTCGAAAGGTTCGAAAGATGCGCCAAGTCATATTTGTACGTATGATACCAGGTGAGGTACCTCTTCAGCCATCTCCACCGCCGTGAGCAGCCACCCGCCAGCTGGGTGCCTGATGTATGGTAGTTGTGTGAGGCCGGGTGTATAAATGAGTAAGTACTTATGTGTGTATTTCTGGGGATTTATTAGTCTCTAAGCCTAAATTCAAAGTCAGGTGTTCTGTCGCATTGTCACTAAGAGCACCTGTAGAGAAGATAATGAAGTGTGGGTGAGCGAGAGTATCACCCTTGTTGACATCTTGTCAGTCCAGTGGGACTTGGTCTGGTGTAGACAGACGTACTTGTGTGTGTGTGTGTGTGGATACACACAGGAACAAGTTTACATAGAATATTATTATTCCAAGCTGGTAGAATTTTGATAATTCATTGTTGTTGATTTCGTTCCATGTGATATATTCTTGCAGGTGTGGAATTCCAGTACTGAGCGCTCAGGTTAGTGTCAGTGTGTAACGTCAGGGATTCCTGGCAATTGATTATTGTGGAGTGATACCAGATTGGTTATTTTCTTGTTGTGTTCCCAGGGCCGTGACAACTGTGATTTGTATATATATATATATATATATATATATATATATATATATATATATATATATATATATATATATATATATATTATTAAATATGACCGAAAAAGTAAGATTAATAATTCTAACACGAATTTTCTCAATCTTTCGTACATTTCGTTTCACTGTTGGAGGTAAATAAAAAATCAATTCTCCAAAATTCATTTTTATTTCTAGTCTGACGCGACACGAGCGCGTTTCGTAAAACTTATTACATTTTCAAAGACTTTAGTTCACAAATACACAACTGAATAGAACTTACGCATCTCCGATTTTATATCTACATTTGAGTGAGGTGGAAGGGGTGATGTGGCATTAACACAAGACAGAACAAGATGTGGTATTAATAGGGTAATAGGCATAGACGTCGTCTATGCCTTCAAATGCCCTCTTGGGGACTGTAAGCTCCAAAAAACCCAGTATATAGGCAAGACAACAACATCTCTATCTAGGCGTTTAACGATGCATAAGCAACAGGGCTCCATTAAGGAACATATAATCTCTTCCCACAACCAAACCATCGCCAGAGAAATCCTAGTAAACAACACAGAAATCATCGATAGATACAGCGATAGCAGGCGGCTTGACGTTTGCGAGGCACTACACATCAAGAAGTCAACACCAGCAATCAACAGCCAATTATTGCACAACTATATTCTACCCACCTCAAGACTCCGCTCCAATATAGAAGCATCAAGAAATATGGACCAATAGGCTTTCTACAAACACTTCTATTCAATATCCATTGTTTCGTGTTCTGTCTTGTGTTGATGAAATTAATACCCTATTAATACTCTTGTTCTGTCTTGTGTTGATGAAATTAATACCCTATTAATACCACATCTTGTTCTGTCTTGTGTTAATGCCACATCACCCCTTCCACCTCACTCAAATGTAGATATAAAATCGGAGATGCGTAAGTTCTATTCAGTTGTGTATTTGTGAACTAAAGTCTTTGAAAATGTAATAAGTTTTACGAAACGCGCTCGTGTCGCGTCAGACTAGAAATAAAAATGAATTTTGGAGAATTGATTTTTGATTTACCTCCAACAGTGAAACGAAATGTACGAAAGATTGAGAAAATTCGTGTTAGAATTATTAATCTTACTTTTTCGGTCATATTTAATAATATATGTCTACAGGAAAGACTGCTACCAAAATATACTAATATATATATATATATATATATATATATATATATATATATATATATATATATATATATATATATATATATATATATATATATATATATATATATATATATATATATATATATATATATATATATATATATATGTTGTACCTAGTAGCCAGAACGTCGTACTTAGCGTAATATGCAAGGCCAGGTTTGCCTAATAAGCAAAGTTTTCGTGAATTTATATATTTTTCCAAATTTTTTCTTATGGAATGATAAATCTGTCCATTTCATTATGTATGAGGTCAATTTTTTTTTTATTGGAGTTAAAATTAACGTAGATATACGACCGAACCTAACCAACCCTACCTAACCTAACCTAATCTATCTTTATAGATTAGGTTAGGTTAGGTAGCCGAAAAAGTTAGGTTAGGTTAGGTTAGGTAGGTTAGGTAGTCGAAAAAACATTAATTCATGAAAACTTGGCTTATTAGGCAAATCGGGCCTTGCATAGTAGGCTGAGAAGTGCGTTCTGGCTACTAGGTACGACATATATATATATATATATATATATATATATATATATATATATATATATATATATATATATATATATATATATATATCCACCGTATCACCGTATATGCGTATCCACCCTGGCAACGACATACATCACCCTCTCTGCCGGCACGGCGGGAGCCGCAGCGACACACAGAGAAAAACAAAAGTCAGTCAAGTACAGGCAATTAGATCAAAGGTACAATTTCGTTCCAATAGGGTCTGAGACCCTAGGCCCATGGGGTGAGAGTGCAAGAAGGTTTCTTAAGGATCTTGGTTCCAAGCTCATTGACACCACAAGAGACCCTAGAGCAGCAAGTTTTCTCTTTCAGCGCCTCAGTGTCGCGATCCAGAGGGGAAATGCCCGCTGCATCCTCGGTTCCTGCCCGGCGTCGGAGGAGTTCGAGGAAATCTACAGCCTCTAGGAAGCGAACTTTTTTTGTGTCCTCCTAATGTTTATTTTTTGTATAAAATCAGATATGTAACTGTATAGCCTTGCATAATAAAGTGTACATCATAAAAAAAAAAAAAAAAAAAAAAAAAGGGGGTGGTAGAAGTGAACACTCTTTCGTATTCAGAGTTAAATGTCAAGTTTTTCCCTGAGTGCTCTGTGTTCCCTTCTCTGAGGCTGTGGGTCCCTATAAATGCACCAGTGGTGGTACCCCCCTATATATATATATATATGTCGTATCTAGTAGCCAGAACGCACTTCAATGCCTACTATGCAAGGCCCGATTTGCCTAATAAGCCAAGTTTTCATGAATTAATTGTTTTTCGACTACCTAACCTACCTAACCTAACCTAACCTAACTTTTTCTGCTACCTAACCTAACCTAACCTATAAAGATAGGTTAGGTTAGGTTAGGTAGGGTTGGTTAGGTTCGGTCATATATCTACGTTAATTTTAACTCCAATAAAAAAAAATTGACTCATACATAATGAAATAGATAGCTTTATCATTTCATAAGAAAAAAATTAGAGAAAATATAATAATTCAGGAAAACTTGGCTTATTAGGCAAATCGGGCCTTGCATAGTAGGCACAGAAGTGCGTTCTGGCTACTAGGTACGACATATATATATATATATATATATATATATATATATATATATATATATATATATATATATATATATATATATGTGTGTGTGTGTGTGTATATACATATATATATATATATATATATATATATATATATATATATATATATATATATATATATATATATATATATATATATATATATTTTATTAAATATGACCGAAAAAGTAAGATTAATAATTCTAACACGAATTTTCTCAATCTTTCGTACATTATGCTTCACTGTTGGAGGTAAATCAAAAATCACTTCTCCAAAATTCATTTTTATTTCTAGTCTGACGCGACACGGGCGCGTTTCGTAAAACTTATTACATTTTCAAAGACTTCACAAATACACAACTGATTAGAACTTGCGTTTCCCTGATTTTATATCTACATTTGAGTGAGGTGGGAAGGGTGATGTGGCATTACATTTGAGTGAGGTGGGAAGGATGATGTGGCATTAGAGGATATTAATAGGGTATTAAAAGTATCAACACAAGACAGAACACGAAACAATGGATATTGAATAGAAGTGTTTGTAGAAAGCCTATTGGTCCATATTTCTTGATGCTTCTATATTGGAGCGGAGTCTTGAGGTGGGTAGAATATAGTTGTGCAATAATTGGCTGTTGATTGCTGGTGTTGACTTCTTGATGTGTAGTGCCTCGCAAACGTCAAGCCGCCTGCTATCGCTGTATCTATCGATGATTTCTGTGTTGTTTACTAGGATTTCTCTGGCGATGGTTTGGTTATGGGAAGAGATTATATGTTCCTTAATGGAGCCCTGTTGTTTATGCATCGTTAAACGCCTAGAAAGAGATGTTGTTGTCTTGCCTATATACTGGGTTTTTTGGAGCTTACAGTCCCCAAGTGGGCATTTGAAGGCATAGACGACGTTAGTCTCTTTTAAAGCGTTCTGTTTCGTGTCTGGAGAGTTTCTCATGAGTAGGCTGGCCGTTTTTCTGGTTTTATAGTAAATCGTCAGTTGTATCCTCTGATTTTTGTCTGTAGGGATAACGTTTCTATTAACAATATCTTTCAGGACCCTTTCCTCTGTTTTATGAGCTGTGGAAAAGAAGTTCCTGTAAAATAGTCTAATAGGGGGTATAGGTGTTGTGTTAGTTGTCTCTTCGGAGGTTGCATGGCTTTTCACTTTCCTTCTTATGATGTCTTCGATGAAACCATTGGAGAAGCCGTTATTGACTAGAACCTGCCTTACCCTACAGAGTTCTTCGTCGACTTGCTTCCATTCTGAGCTGTGGCTGAGAGCACGGTCGACGTATGCGTTAACAACACTCCTCTTGTACCTGTCAGGGCAGTCGCTGTTGGCATTTAGGCACATTCCTATGTTTGTTTCCTTTGTGTAGACTGCAGTGTGGAAACCTCCGCCCTTTTCCATGACTGTTACATCTAGAAAAGGCAGCTTCCCATCCTTTTCCGTCTCGTAAGTGAAACGCAGCACGGAACTCTGCTCAAATGCCTCCTTCAGCTCCTGCAGATGTCTGACATCAGGTACCTGTGTAAAAATGTCGTCAACATACCTGCAGTATATGGCCGGTTTCAAGTTCATGTCGACTAAGACTTTTTGCTCGATGGTACCCATGTAGAAGTTTGCAAACAGGACACCTAGGGGAGAACCCATAGCGACCCCATCTACTTGCTTATACATATGCCCATCCGGGCTCAAGAAGGGTGCCTCTTTAGTACAAGCTTGGAGTAGTTTCCTCAGAATACTTTCTGGCATGTCAAGAGGAGTACAGGCTGGATCACGATACACTCTGTCGGCTATCATTCCGATTGTCTCGTCCACAGGTACGTTGGTAAACAGCGATTCTACGTCCAACGAGGCTCTTATCCCTGTGGCCCGTGCGCCCCGCAGTAAGTCCACAAATTCCTTTGGAGACTTCAGGCTGAAGGCGCAAGGAACATAAGGAGTCAGCAGGCCGTTGAGTCGCTTTGCCAATCTGTACGTGGGTGTGGGTATCTGGCTAATGATTGGCCGAAGTGGGTTTCCAGGCTTGTGCGTCTTGACATTTCCATACGCATATCCAGGTTTATATTCCCCAATGATCTTTGGCAGGTGGAGTCCGGATTTCTTGGCGTTCACAGTTTCGATCAGTTTGTTGACCTTTGCTTTTAATTCGGCTGTAGTGTCCTTCGTTACCCTTTGGAACTTAGTTTGGTCAGAGAGTATGATGTTCATTTTCGCCAGATATTCGTCTTTTTTAAGAATGACATATATTGGCGACTTGTCACCTCTCCTGACAACTATCTCCTTGTTCTCACGAAGGCTTTTAGCTGCCGCTCTAAGCTCGGGGGACAGTATGGTGCTTCTGTAGTTGCCTCGATTCTTTCCTCCTTCTGCAATAAGTTCTGCTTGTAAGGTATCTTTGGTAGTGACCTTCTTTTGTGTCTCGAGGTCGAATATGTCGTCCAACAGAATTTCCAACTCCACTTTCCGGGCCATTTCACTCGGTCTGGACATAACATGACAGTTTATGCCCAGATTTAGGAGAGTGACTTGGTCCTCAGTGAGGTTAATTCCTGCAAGGTTCAGGAAGCCATCTCTTGGTCGTGGAATTGCCATAGGTCCTCCATATAATGTTGTTAGTTTCTTGATAATCCTTGTTTCAGTGCTGAGGTGATGTTGGTCTGTGAGGATGTCGAGGTGTTGTTCAATGCGGGTACGGATACTATGGTCGATGTTGCTATTTCTCCACTCGTTTGTAGCATGAAGTAGTTGCGTTTTTTTTGTCTTTGATTTCATTCTCTGCCTTGTATATCTGATCACGAATCAGATCCTGGCGATATTTTATCGTGAAGGCTTGATTCCTTGCTGCTGGGTCGTGCACTTTAACATTAGTATATTTTGGTAGCAGTCTTTCCTGTAGACATATTTTATTAAATATGACCGAAAAAGTAAGATTAATAATTCTAACACGAATTTTCTCAATCTTTCGTACATTATGCTTCACTGTTGGAGGTAAATCAAAAATCACTTCTCCAAAATTCATTTTTATTTCTAGTCTGACGCGACACGGGCGCGTTTCGTAAAACTTATTACATTTTCAAAGACTTCACAAATACACAACTGATTAGAACTTGCGTTTCCCTGATTTTATATCTACATTTGAGTGAGGTGGGAAGGGTGATGTGGCATTACATTTGAGTGAGGTGGGAAGGATGATGTGGCATTAGAGGATATTAATAGGGTATTAAAAGTATCAACACAAGACAGAACACGAAACAATGGATATTGAATAGAAGTGTTTGTAGAAAGCCTATTGGTCCATATTTCTTGATGCTTCTATATTGGAGCGGAGTCTTGAGGTGGGTAGAATATAGTTGTGCAATAATTGGCTGTTGATTGCTGGTGTTGACTTCTTGATGTGTAGTGCCTCGCAAACGTCAAGCCGCCTGCTATCGCTGTATCTATCGATGATTTCTGTGTTGTTTACTAGGATTTCTCTGGCGATGGTTTGGTTATGGGAAGAGATTATATGTTCCTTAATGGAGCCCTGTTGTTTATGCATCGTTAAACGCCTAGAAAGAGATGTTGTTGTCTTGCCTATATACTGGGTTTTTTGGAGCTTACAGTCCCCAAGTGGGCATTTGAAGGCATAGACGACGTTAGTCTCTTTTAAAGCGTTCTGTTTCGTGTCTGGAGAGTTTCTCATGAGTAGGCTGGCCGTTTTTCTGGTTTTATAGTAAATCGTCAGTTGTATCCTCTGATTTTTGTCTGTAGGGATAACGTTTCTATTAACAATATCTTTCAGGACCCTTTCCTCTGTTTTATGAGCTGTGGAAAAGAAGTTCCTGTAAAATAGTCTAATAGGGGGTATAGGTGTTGTGTTAGTTGTCTCTTCGGAGGTTGCATGGCTTTTCACTTTCCTTCTTATGATGGCTTCGATGAAACTACAGAAGCACCATACTGTCCCCCGAGCTTAGAGCGGCAGCTAAAAGCCTTCGTGAGAACAAGGAGATAGTTGTCAGGAGAGGTGACAAGTCGCCAATATATGTCATTCTTAAAAAAGACGAATATCTGGCGAAAATGAACATCATACTCTCTGACCAAACTAAGTTCCAAAGGGTAACGAAGGACACTACAGCCGAATTAAAAGCAAAGGTCAACAAACTGATCGAAACTGTGAACGCCAAGAAATCCGGACTCCACCTGCCAAAGATCATTGGGGAATATAAACCTGGATATGCGTATGGAAATGTCAAGACGCACAAGCCTGGAAACCCACTTCGGCCAATCATTAGCCAGATACCCACACCCACGTACAGATTGGCAAAGCGACTCAACGGCCTGCTGACTCCTTATGTTCCTTGCGCCTTCAGCCTGAAGTCTCCAAAGGAATTTGTGGACTCACTGCGGGGCGCACGGGCCACAGGGATAAGAGCCTCGTTGGACGTAGAATCGCTGTTTACCAACGTACCTGTGGACGAGACAATCGGAATGATAGCCGACAGAGTGTATCGTGATCCAGCCTGTACTCCTCTTGACATGCCAGAAAGTATTCTGAGGAAACTACTCCAAGCTTGTACTAAAGAGGCACCCTTCTTGAGCCCGGATGGGCATATGTATAAGCAAGTAGATGGGGTCGCTATGGGTTCTCCCCTAGGTGTCCTGTTTGCAAACTTCTACATGGGTACCATCGAGCAAAAAGTCTTAGTCGACATGAACTTGAAACCGGCCATATACTGCAGGTATGTTGACGACATTTTTACACAGGTACCTGATGTCAGACATCTGCAGGAGCTGAAGGAGGCATTTGAGCAGAGTTCCGTGCTGCGTTTCACTTACGAGACGGAAAAGGATGGGAAGCTGCCTTTTCTAGATGTAACAGTCATGGAAAAGGGCGGAGGTTTCCACACTGCAGTCTACACAAAGGAAACAAACATAGGAATGTGCCTAAATGCCAACAGCGACTGCCCTGACAGGTACAAGAGGAGTGTTGTTAACGCATACGTCGACCGTGCTCTCAGCCACAGCTCAGAATGGAAGCAAGTCGACGAAGAACTCTGTAGGGTAAGGCAGGTTCTAGTCAATAACGGCTTCTCCAATGGTTTCATCGAAGACATCATAAGAAGGAAAGTGAAAAGCCATGCAACCTCCAAAGAGACAACTAACACAACACCTATACCCCCTATTAGACTATTTTACAGGAACTTCTTTTCCACAGCTCATAAAACAGAGGAAAGGGTCCTGAAAGATATTGTTAATAGAAACGTTATCCCTACAGACAAAAATCAGAGGATACAACTGACGATTTACTATAAAACCAGAAAAACGGCCAGCCTACTCATGAGAAACTCTCCAGACACGAAACAGAACGCTTTAAAAGAGACTAACGTCGTCTATGCCTTCAAATGCCCACTTGGGGACTGTAAGCTCCAAAAAACCCAGTATATAGGCAAGACAACAACATCTCTTTCTAGGCGTTTAACGATGCATAAACAACAGGGCTCCATTAAGGAACATATAATCTCTTCCCATAACCAAACCATCGCCAGAGAAATCCTAGTAAACAACACAGAAATCATCGATAGATACAGCGATAGCAGGCGGCTTGACGTTTGCGAGGCACTACACATCAAGAAGTCAACACCAGCAATCAACAGCCAATTATTGCACAACTATATTCTACCCACCTCAAGACTCCGCTCCAATATAGAAGCATCAAGAAATATGGACCAATAGGCTTTCTACAAACACTTCTATTCAATATCCATTGTTTCGTGTTCTGTCTTGTGTTGATACTTTTAATACCCTATTAATATCCTCTAATGCCACATCATCCTTCCCACCTCACTCAAATGTAATGCCACATCACCCTTCCCACCTCACTCAAATGTAGATATAAAATCAGGGAAACGCAAGTTCTAATCAGTTGTGTATTTGTAAAGTCTTTGAAAATGTAATAAGTTTTACGAAACGCGCCCGTGTCGCGTCAGACTAGAAATAAAAATGAATTTTGGAGAAGTGATTTTTGATTTACCTCCAACAGTGAAGCATAATGTACGAAAGATTGAGAAAATTCGTGTTAGAATTATTAATCTTACTTTTTCGGTCATATTTAATAAAATATGTCTACAGGAAAGACTGCTACCAAAATATACTAATATATATATATATATATATATATATGTCGTACCTAGTAGCCAGAACTCACTTCTATGCCTACTATGCAAGGCCAGATTTGCCTAATAAGCCAAGTTTTCATGAATTAATTGTTTTTCGTCTACCTAACCTACCTAACCTAACCTAACCTAACTTTTTCGGCTACCTAACCAAACCTAACCTATAAAGATAGGTTAGGTTAGGTTAGGTAGGGTTGGTTAGGTTCGGTCATATATCTACGTTAATTTTAACTCCAATAAAAAAAACTGACCTCATTCGTAATGTAATGGGTAGCTTTATCATTTCATAAGAAAAAAGTTAGAGAAAATATAATAATTCAGGAAAACTTGGCTTATTAGGCAAATCGGGCCTTGCATAGTAGGCCGAGAAGTGCGTTCTGGCTATTAGGTACGACATATATATATATATATATATATATATATATATATATATATATATATATATATATATATATATATATATGTCGTACCTAATAGCCAGAACGCACTTCTCAGCCTACTATTCAAGGCCCGATTTGCCTAATAAGCCAAGTTTTCATGAATTAATGTTTTTTCGTCTACCTAACCTACCTAACCTAACCTAACCTAGCTTTTTTTGGCTACCTAACCTAACCTTACCTATAAATATAGGTTAGGTTAGGTTAGGTAGGGTTGGTTAGGTTCGGTCATATATCTACGTTAATTTTAACTCCAATAAAAAAAAATTGACCTCATACATAGAGAAAAGGATTGCTTTATCATTTCATAAGAAAAAAATTATAGTAAATATAATAATTCAGGAAAACTTGGCTTATTAGGCAAATCGGGCCTTGAATAGTAGGCTGAGAAGTGAGTTCTGGCTACTAGGTACGACATATATATATATATATATATATATATATATATATATATATATATATATATATATATATATATATATATATATATATATATATATATATAATCTCATTCAAAAGCGATTGAGCCTGCTCTTCTCTACATGAAGTTATGTATAATACACAAGAATAAGATTCTACCTTCAAGATACGTCTCCCAGTAGCACAAAACATTTTGACCAGGAGGCAAAACGTACCCAAGACTCACCCCCTACTCCACTCCCTCCACGCCGGCTCGTCATCAACCAGCCAACTACCCTTCCCAGCCTGCCTGCTCCTGATTGGTGACTCGCTGACTGCACACCTGCACACTGCACCTCAGCCCCCTCTACCTTAGTCGATGTCTGGGCTTGATCCAGCCATTGAAGTCAGAATATCCTTGTGCTCTCAAGCCGTGAACAACTAACTGATATATGCTGTATCAGGTGGATGTCTCGCAGCTAGCGCCATATTCTCAGCACCTGATTATTTTTCACCTTTAACTTTATATTATTTTTGAGTAACTTTATCCCTATTATTCATTTATGTTATATTTTTTGACTTGTTCTTTTGCACTGTACATTGCCAAGGGAGTGTCTTTGTTTATAATTTGTTTTCTATATTAATTAAAGTTTCATTGTTCATACTTTGTGTTTTGCGTGTCTTCCCTTCCTTTACCACAGACAAACAGGCAAGCAGTCTATCTTTTTTTTTGTAAGTGTGACTTGGCATTGACACCTGCCATTGGAGGACTGCCGAACATCTACACTCCAACACTTTCCGGTCACATTTAATGGGGGCCTGTCCGGGAGCTTCACTCAGGTATTAGTACCAGAACGTCAATTTGTGGTAAGCGTACTTGGCTTTGATACAGTTACTTTCAATATTTTCATTACTTTTAATATTTATATGGTGCTGTGTGTATTGTGCATTCCGAGAGTAGCATATAGTGAGTGTTGGATAACTTTGGATTATGTGGTGACTGTAGGCCGCAGTCATTCTCTTAATTGGTCATCCCTTCCTCCGTGTTATTACTCGTGTTTTCCACCTTTTGTCCCTAGAATATTTCTCAATCTGAGACAGATCATCATTTTGGGTACCCTGGTACTTTGGTTTGTCTTCAGGTCAAAGCACCCTATCTTCTGCAATCCGACCGAAGGAGAATAAAGAGGGCCATAGTTCCTCTAGCACGGACTACGTTGCTGAGTTGGGACCTCAGCAGCAGTTCTCGTCACCAGTTGACACTCACACCCCTACATGTCGGTCAGAGATGATGATATTTACTTAGGTAGGGAATTAGCTTTCTTTTTTCAGAGCACAAAGTTTGCTAATTCTGTATCATATTTCATTTAGTGGGAAAACCCTTGCTTCTGTCCTATAGAGACTCTGCAAGGTATGCCTACATTCTTGGACTACTTTATTCACTTTTGGAACAATTAAATGTTTCATTTTTTTTTAGAAACTATCAGTTTAATTTATTTAGTAGGATTTTCTTGCCCTTATTCTCTTACATTGAGTACCGGGTACAAGATTTCCTGCGCTTTTGATTGACTAATCATGTACCATTCTAAAATTAACATTAATTGTTAAATATTAAATTCCACAGGATAGTTATCAGTTGCCACGTTATCCTGTTACTGACACTTACCATATCACAAGTATTCGTTATACATTTATTTGCTATTTTTCACCATGTTTCGTCTCCCAGCTTTTCGTAACGATCCAGCAGGTGAAATAGGAACCTTAAGTCGTGCCAAGAGGACTGAATTACAAACTCTTGCACACGAGTATCAACTAGATGTTCCCCATGGAGCCAACAAAAATGAATTGCATAATTTAATAATGGATCAACTCTTAGATGAAGGGACGATTGACTCTGAAACTCACGAACATTATTCTATTGCAGATAAACATGATCTGGCAACTATGAAACTCAAGCTCCAACTTGCAAAACTCGAGCGGGAGCAACAGCAAGAAGTTCTCCACATGAGGGAACTCGAGGCGACCCTAAGGAAAGAAGAGCAAGAACGAGAGGCGGCCCTAAAGGAACGTGAGATGGCCTTATTCAGAGAGCGTGAGCGAGTACAGCTTGAAGCAAAACAACGTCACCTGGAGATACAACGCGAGCATGACAAAAAGCAAGCGAAGGTGCCTATAGCATGTCGTCAACAAGAACTCACGTTGGAAACTACACACCTCACTCAGCGCCAACAAGCTACCGCTAATCTTCCAGTAAGTTTCAATGTCACCCATGCAAGTAAGTTAATGCCACCATTCATTGAGACAGAGATTGATGTCTTTTTCACCACTTTTGAGACCCTAGCTAATAAACTTAGCTGGCCTGCAGATCAATGGTCTACCCTTCTCAGAGTGCATCTCACAGGTAGAGCTGCGGTTACTCTCAGTACCTTAGCGTCTGAGAATGACTACCAGACCCTGAAGCAAGCAGTTTTGGACGCCTACCTTCTCTCCACCGAAAGCTACAGACGAAAATTCCGTGATCATCTAAAGGCAAGTACCACCACCTTTCTAGAATTTGCCAATCGGAGGGACGTTTCAAATTGAAGATGTTGAGGGACTCAGCGGCTCTTCAGTCCATAATATTGAAATCAGCTGTGCCTAACGTCACCTACACCGGGGGAAACCGTCCTTATCACGGACCTCACTGCTACCACTCCGTATCCACTCGCCAGAGTCCACCTGGATTGTCCTTTTGTGACCGGTGAAGTCCAAGTCGATATCAGGGAGAAGCCTTTCCCATGCCTGGAGTGCAACTTCTCCTGGGCAACGACTTGGCAGAAGATCTGCAACCGTCCAACCTGATCATTATGGACAAACTCTAGGTGTTTAACTCTGTTGTGGACAATCCCATCTTTGAGTATGTTTCAGCAGAGGTCCAAGAAAGTGATGAAGTTTCTCCTCCGGTTTTGGTGACCACCCGTGCACAAGCTGCACGCCCGCAACCAGCTGACTCTACTGCTACCGCTGTCCCTCAAGACCCTCAGAATCTATCACCGAATCTTACCAGTTTGGAGTTCCGTAAGTTACAGAGGGAAGATCTATCATTAACACCATTATTCTTCCAGGCTGAGACTCAACCTGACAGTATCCCTGGGTTCTTCCTAGAGAATCAGTTGCTCTACCGCAGGTACAGACCCAGTAAGCTTAAGGAGGACCACGATTGGGCAAATATCGAACAACTAGTGGTTCCCACCAGCTTACGGCCCGATATTCTACACCTGGCCCACGGAGCTCTTTCTCACTATGGTTTTAACAAAACCTACCACGGAATCAGACAAGACTACTACTGGCCAGGTATGGTTAAGGACGTCAAAAGTCACGTGCAACAGTGTCATACATGTCAGATAGCAGGTAAACCTAACATCTTTATTCCCCAGGCCCCATTGACTCCTATTCAGGTGCCTGCAGAACCTTTCCACAGACTCATCATAGACTGTGTTGGTCCTTTACCCCGGACCAGTTCTGGCAGCGCCTATATACTAACTATCTTGTCTCCTACTACCAGATTCCCCATAGCAGTTCCAGTAAAGAACATTACGGCTGCTACTGTGGTGAAACAACTAATGAAGATCTTCACCCAGTATGGATTTCCAAGAGAGTTCAAAGTGACTGTGGCACCAACTTCACCAGTGATCTCTTCAAGAAGACACTGGAAGAGTTCAACATCACACAGGTATTGTCCAGCCCCTATCATCCTGCTTCACAGGGTTCTCTTGAACATAGTCATCAGACTATTAAAGCACTCCTAAAGAAATTCTGCAATGACACCTTGAAGGACTGGGATAAACAACTTGACCTCATTATGTGCATTTTCAGAAGTCTCCCCAATGAGTCTCTAGGAGTATCTCCTTATGAGATGCTCTACGGACGTAAGTGCAGTACTCCTCTCAAAGCTTTCAAAGACTCTCTACGTAATGCCACCTTCAGTGACCCTCAGAATGTGCCCCAGTTTCTTCAAAACTTAAAACACATTCTAGAGAGAGTACGTAAATTTGCTAATGACAATCTATTGAAAGCTCAGGAGAGGATGAAGACTAATTTTGACCAACGCAGCAAACTAAGGAAATTTAAACCAGGAGACTTCGTGTTGGCATATTTTCCTATCCCAGGTTCTCCATTGCAAAACAAGTTTTCAGGACCTTACCGCATCAAGGAGTGCAGCAACAATCACAACTACGTTCTTGAGACTCCAGATAGGCGGCAGAAGACCCAGTTGTGCCAAGTCAACCTCCTGAAGCAGTATCAAGGTACTCCCCCTACTGTGTTGGTATCATTATCCACCTTTAAAGGTCCATACCTCCACAGTGAAACCTTCCCTGCTTCTCCTCCCGAAAGCACTAACATTGAGTCAGTGCCTTCCAACTCGGAAATCCTTAATGATCTTCATACCTATTTGCAGGACAATAATAGTGCTCCTCTCATCAGAATTTTCAAGGAACATCAGAAGTTGTTCAGCGATGATCCACAGGAGTGTAATGTGGTTCAGCACGACATCCAGCTACTCCCTGACATCCGGCCGATTCGTCAACCTTTCTACAGAATCAGCCCGAGCAAAAAGGAAGTCATGCGTGCTGAGGTACAGTACCTCCTGGATCATGGGCTGGCCACCCCTTGTGAGTCCCCTTGCGCCTTACCCTGCATCTTGGTGCCGAAACCGCAAGGTAAAATGAGGTTGTGTATTGATTACCGGAAATTGAATCTTGTGACTGTCAAGGATGCTTATCCATTACCTAGAATAGATGACATCCTTGACGCCATTGGTAATGCTCGGTATCTATCAAAGTTAGAATTATTTAAGGGATACTACCAAGTATGTTTGACAAAGCGAGCTAAGGAAATATCTGCCTCTACCACTCCCTTTGGCCTTTACAGATACGAACGCCTTCCATTTGGACTATGTAATGCCCCAGCCACCTTCCAGCGAGCTGTCAACCGCGTCATCCAGGGCTTAGATAACACCTACGCCTATTTGGATGATATCGTTGTGGCAACCAACACCTGGAGCGAACATCTGCTCCAGCTGCAACGATTGTTTGCCAAGCTCCTGACAGCCGGCCTCACCATCAACTTGGGCAAGTCCACCTTTGCTAAAGGTAAAGTGTGTTATCTTGGTCATGAGATAGTGAGTGGCAGCATAGCTCCGTTAAACATACATACCTAAGCCATCCAGCATTACCCACAGCCTACCACCAGAAAGCAGCTCCTGCGCTTCCGTGGTCTTGCCTCCTACTACCGTAGGTTTGTGAAGAATTTTAGTACGGTGGCGACACCTTTGATCACTTTAACCAGCCCCAAGCAACGGTATAATTGGACCATTCAGCAGACCATTGCTTTAGAACAACTTAAATTCCTGCTCTGTTCTAATCCTATTCTCGCCTCGCCAGATATCACGAAGCCTTTCATCCTCCATGTCGACGCCAGTGGTACCGGCATCGGGGGTGTCCTGATGCAACAACGAGGCGAGGATGTTCTACCTGTTAGCTACTACAGCTACAAGATAAAACCTCACCAGAAGAATTACAACACGATCGAAAAGGAGCTACTCTCCATCGTCCTGAACTTGCAGCACTTTGAATCATACCTGCAAGGTGCTCGGTCTACCACCATCTTCTCGGACCACAATTCCCTACGCTTCCTGCAGCAAGCCCAATTCAACAATCAACGGCTTCTACGATGGGCTTTATATCTTCAGAATTTCAACCTGGAGATCTTCTACATCAAAGGTTCTGGCAACATCATAGCAGACGCCCTCTCCAGAGTTTATGAGGTAGAGACAACTCCACCTACTACTCTACCACCTGAAGACGTAACTTCACCCATAAGTGCAGGCTTCGGGGAAGAGTTGTGACGATAATCTCATTCAAAAGAGATTGAGCCTGCTCTTCTCTACATGAAGTTACGTATAATACACAAGAATAAGATTCTACCTTCGAGATACGTCTCCCAGTAGCACAAAACATTTTGACCAGGAGGCAAAACGTACCCAAGACTCACCCCCTACTCCACTCCCTCCACGCCGGCTCGTCATCAACCAGCCAACTACCCTTCCCAGCCTGCCTGCTCCTGATTGGTGACTCGCCGACTGCACACTACACCTCAGCGCCCTCTACCTGAGTCGATGTCTGGGCTTGATCCAGCCATTGAAGTCAGAATATCCTTCTGCTCTCAAGCCGTGAACAACTAACTGATATATGCTGTATCAGGTGGATGTCTCGCAGCTAGCGCCATATTCTCTTCTCAGCACCTGATTATTTTTCACCTTTAACTTTATATTATTGTAGAGTAACTTTATCCCTATTATTCATTTATGTTATATTTTTTGACTTGTTCTTTTACACTGTACATTGCCAAGGGAGTGTCTTTGTTTATAATTTGTTTTCTATATTAATTAAAGTTTCATTGTTCATACTTTGTGTTTTACGTGTCTTCCCTTACTTTACCACAGACAAACAGGCAAGCAGTCTATCTTTTTTTTTGTAAGTGTGACTAGGCATTGACACCTGCCATTGGAGGACTGCCGAATATCTACACTCCAACACTTTCCCGTCTCATTATATATATATGTGTATATATATATATATATATATATATATATATATATATATATATATATATATATATATATATATATATATATATATATATATATATATATATATATATATATATAATTGTGGTGAGTGACTAGGCTGTCGGAGTGACAGCCGTCGCTCTGTCGAGTAACGAAAATATCCCGGGAGCGTTTATCGACCTGTGGGATCGCTAAATCACTTACCCAAAGGTTTTAAGCAGTTGTGTTCTTCTTAGTGTTCCAGTAACGTTTTGATAGCTTTAGGCTTCATGTGTCAGCAGTAATTATATATATATGATCGTAGTGTCACAGTGCTCAGTGTTATTGTGTGTTATTTACTGTGGTGATTGCAACGTGTGGATCAGTGTTCTAAGTGGTAATTAGAGCACTGGGGTCATTTGCAACATTAAGTAAGTTTTAGGCAGTGTATTAATATAGTTTGATTTAGTGCACATTGCCGTGTGTGTTATTGCAAAGGGGTTGTCATTGATGGTGATTGTTGCTAGTGTTGATCAATCACCGGGGTGTTTTGTAGTTCAGTAAAATCATTGTGGGGCCGTGTTCTTGAGGGTTCATGTTCTGAGGGTTATTTTCTAGTGTTCTGCAGTATTGTCATTGCAACCGGATTGTAACGTAAATCACTGTGATTTGTTAGTGTGATTTGTCATTGTCGCGGGTGAACTCGGCTGTAGACGAGTACTTGGGTTTTATATTCTCCTGTTATCTGGTAGGACATCGATGTCCAGTATTCAGTGAGGTGATTGCGAGGCAATTAATATGATGTAACCAAGGGGACGCTCATTGCTTTAAGAGAATTTGTTCTTCGACAATTTGAGTAACTTAAGATACGTTTGGGTTAATTATTTCCTGCAAGCAGCTACGGTAGTCTCGAGGAGCCTAGCCATCAGCCAGATAAGAATTAGAGTATTGTCTGTCGTAATTAACGGTCAGTGGGCCGGGTAATTGACGTGTTTCAGGAAGTCAAAGTAATTAACCTCGATCCTTGTTTGATCGACTCACACGAAGGCTCCATTGTTCCATTAACGTAACGTCGTTATTTATCTGCCCGGAAGTACCGGCACTTGATTGACTCGTGGGAAGAGTAACGTCATTTTAGAATAACGTAAACGTGGTGATTAGCGTCCTTAATCACCTGAATTGGTCTGAGTATGGAAGGTTCAAACGGAATTCATACCTTAATGTAAATTGCTGAGCCAGTGTGAAAGGTTGCGTATTTAATTGAATAATTATTGATCTTGAGGATAATAATTAATTACCCTATGGGTAATCACGAGTGATTACCGTTCTCTTAGCACTTTGGACATAGCAAAATCAGAGTTTACCATCGTAGAGTGATAGTAACCGATAACGTTAATTATCGTAAATTAAAGTAACTAGTAAAGAGATTAATTAGCTGTCTGGTAGGACAGGGATTAATGGGATTTACTCACTGAATGCTCGACGGGTAGAGTGTTGTGTAATTTCCGCGTTACTAGTGACAGTTGTAAGAGTTATTAAATTAGCGTAAATGTTACTGTGTAATTAACGTAAATCAGTTTTTATCGATTGTTGATCGTCCGTGAGACGGAGTGTTAACGTAAGGATTAATTTGAGGAAGGGTGCTGGAGTTGCCAGTGAACCCATTAGTCATTAAAGTGTCATTGACTGGCTACTGATTTGATTGCATTGCAACAGCTAGTGCAGGTGTAGACTGCACTGAGGCGTAGAACAGTTACTGGAGATTTACTGGAGACTTGTCTCAGAACCTACTGTGTCATAGTTGCAGGTGTGATTATAGATCTGTATCTTTCTTGATTGGTTCCTCTGTGGTCACGCTTATGTTCGAGTTAGTTCATTATGCAGTCCGAGGGGCTGGCGTCTAGCTGTCATTGATAGTGTCACAGGAAGGATTTCGAGTAACGTCGTTGACATTTTTGTTTGTTTTGTTGTAGTAGTTAGTACTTTTGAGATATATACAAGAGTTACATTCTTGTACAGCCACTAGTACGCGTAGCGTTTCGGGCAGGTCCCTGGAATACGATCCCCGCCGCGAAGAATCGTTGTTACAACCAAGTACACATTTTACTGTTGCGTTAAACAGAGGCTACAGTTAAGGATTTGCGCCCAGTAAATCCTCCCCGATTTATTCAATAAATCCTACTTTATTGAATAAACTAAGTTGTTATGTTGAACACTGTCTTTTCGTTACACACCACACATTATTATTGTCCTGTAAGTATACTGTCACACTCGACTATTAAATTAAGAATGATTCATGGGTTTTGGACTAAATATACGGCACCACACAACAATAAATTATTGTTGTGAGAGCCCAGGACCTACTCGTTAGATTCGCTTCGGGGAATGGCGAAGGTCGACGGCCTAGTGGAATGGATTTCAACTTTTTGGGGTCTCGGCGTTTGCTCGCGCCTAGTCAATTGTTCATATCTGGTCCTAGAGTGAGGAATGAGCTGCTTACTATACTGGTGTGTTAGCTAAGCAAGTCCTTCCTCAGGCGACCTAATTCACGACAGAAATAAAGATTAAAAGAACTAAAGAAAATTTTTAGAACTTTTCCGAGCTCAATTCATCATTACCATTCCATATTCCATTTCTCAAACTCTCACAATAAGGATTATAGGATCCTCCAAGAGGACTTGAACAGGTTGCAGAGATGGTCAGAGAAATGGCTAATGGAGTTCAATAGGAGCAAGTGTAAAGTTATGGGAATAGTTTCTGGAGTTCAACAGGAGCAAGTGTAAAGATATGGAAATGGGAAAAAGTGAAAGGAGATCAAAGGGAAATCACCTACCCCTGACGATTCGAGAAAGAGATCTCGGAGTGACGTAACTCCTAATCTAACTTCAGAGACACATATATAGGATAACGACAGCATCGTACTCTACACTGGCAAAAGTTAGAGCATCATTCAGAAACCTTAATGAGGAGGCTTTTAGGGCGCTTTATGCTGCCTACGTGAGACCAGTCTTAGAGTATGTAGCCCCATCATGGATCCCCCACGCGAAGAAACACATAAGGAAACTGGAAAAGGTTCAGAAGTTTGCGACGAGGCTCGTCTCATAGTTACGAGGGATGGGGTATGAAGAGCGACTGAAAGAACTGAACCTTACGACAGTAGAAGAAAGGAAAGACAGGGGGAGACATAATAGCGATATAAATAAAATACTTAAAGGGACTGACAGAGTGGAAATAGATGAAATATTCACATTAAATACTAGTCGAACAAGGGGCATGGGAGGAAGCTTGAAACTCAGATGAGTTTGATTTATGTGGGAATGTTTTCATTTAGCATAAGAGTTGTGGGGAAATGGAATAAACTAAAAGAATAGATTGTAAAAGCAAACTCTATTCATAATCATAAACATATAGGATAGGGAAATAGACCTGGAGTCATTGCTTTAAGCAACCAGCAGCTAGAAAGGCGGAGTCCAAGAGCTAATGCTCGAGAAAACAGGCACAGATAGGTGAGTGCACACACACACACACACACACACACACACACACACACACACACACACACACACACACACACACACACACACACACACACACACACACAGCACAAACTAAGTCAAATTAGATCATAAAAATCCCCAGGAAACTATTTCTTGGGATGAGCAACACGCCTGGAAAACTTTTCAACAGCCACACAATTCCATTATTCCAGCATAGTTCAGTTCCAGAGTTTCTGCATTCTTCCAGCACGGTTTAGTTCCAGAGTTTCTGTGTTCTTCCAGCATACTTCAGTTCCAGAGTTTCTGTGTTCTTCCAGCATACTTCAGTTCCAGAGTTTCCGTGTTCTTCCAGCTTGTTTCAGTTCCAGAGTTTCTGTGTTCTTCCAGCTTGTTTCAGTTCCAGAGTTTCTGTGTTCTTCCAGCTTGTTTCAGTTCCAGAGTTTCTGTGTTCTTCCAGCACGGTTTAGTTCCAGAGTTTCTGTGTTCTTCCAGCTTGTTTCAGTTCCAGAGTTTCTGTGTTCTTCCAGCACACTTCAGTTCCAGAGTTTCTGTGTTCTTCCAGCTTGTTTCAGTTCCAGAGTTTCTGTGTTCTTCCAGCTTGTTTCAGTTCCAGAGTTTCTGTGTTCTTCCAGCTTGTTTCAGTTCCAGAGTTTCTGTGTTCTTCCAGCATACTTCAGTTCCAGAGTTTCTGTGTTCTTCCAGCTTGTTTCAGTTCCAGAGTTTCTGTGTTCTTCCAGCACGGTTTAGTTCCAGAGTTTCTGTGTTCTTCCAGCTTGTTTCAGTTCCAGAGTTTCCGTGTTCTTCCAGCATGGTAGGGAGCCGGTCGGCCGAGCGGACAGCACGCTGGACTTGTGATCCTGTGGTCCTGGGTTCGATCCCAGGCGCCGGAGAGAAACAATGGGCAGAGTTTCTTTCACCCTATGCCCCTGTTACCTAGCAGTAAAATAGGTACCTGGGTGTTAGTCAGCTGTCAAGAGCTGCTTCCTGGGGGTGGAGGCCTGGTCGAGGACCGGGCCGCGGGGACACTAAAAGCCCCGAAATCATCTCAAGATAACCTCAAGATGGTTCACTTCCAGAGTTTTTGTGTTCTTCCAGTATAGTTCAGTTCCAGAGTCAATAGGAAAACGCCACGTTATTACGACTATATAGCACTGGGAAGGGGTCAGGATAAGGATTAGGGATGTGACGGGGGAAAGGAATGGTGCCCAACCACTTGTGGACGGTCGGGGATTAAACTCCGACCTGCACGAACCTGCACAAACAAGGAGCAACAGTTACAAGCTCAACAAGCCACAATGTAACACAAACAAGGAGCAACAGTTACAAGCTCAACAAGCCACAATGTAACACAAACAAGGAGCAACAGTTACAAGCTCATCAAGCCACAATGTAACACAAACAAGGAGCAACAGTTACAAGGTCAACAAGCCACAATGTAACACAAACAAGGAGCAACAGTTACAAGCTCAACAAGCCACAATGTAACACAAACAAGGAGCAACAGTTACAAGCTCAACAAGCCACAATGTAACACAAACAAGGAGCAACAGTTACAAGCTCAACAAGCCACAATGTAACACAAACAAGGAGCAACAGTTACAAGGTCAACAAGCCACAATGTAACACAAACAAGGAGCAACAGTTACAAGGTCAACAAGCCACAATGTAACACAAACAAGGAGCAACAGTTACAAGCTCAACAAGCCACAATGTAACACAAACAAGGAGCAACAGTTACAAGCTCAACAAGCCACAATGTAGGACTGAGAACAAGAGATGTCTCTTCACCCACATAATTATTAACCCATGGAACTGCTTACCCGCCGAAGCTGTAAATGCCCAGAATCTTATTTTGAATTTCAAAATCAAACTTCAAAAGATTATCAAGGCAAATGGGGCGGGACCTTCGAGAAACCGCTGTCTTCCTGTCCTCGTCGAGGCTACTAGTGGTAGTGGCCCCTCAGGTAAATTTAGGTAATATATATATATATATATATATATATATATATATATATATATATATATATATATATATATATATATATATATATATATATATTAGTATATTTTGGTAGCAGTCTTTCCTGTAGACATATATTATTAAATATGACCGAAAAAGTAAGATTAATAATTCTAACACGAATTTTCTCAATCTTTCGTACATTACGCTTCACTGTTGGAGGTAAATCAAAAATCACTTCTCCAAAATTCATTTTTATTTCTAGTCTGACGCGACACGGGCGCGTTTCGTAAAACTTATTACATTTTCAAAGACTTCACAAATACACAACTGATTAGAACTTACGTATCTCTGATTTTATATCTACATTTGAGTGAGGTGGGAGGGGTGATGTGGCATTAACACAAGACAGAACAAGAGGGGATATTAATAGGGTATTAAAAGTATCAACACAAGACAGAACAGAAACAATGGGTATTGAATAGAAGTGTTTGTAGAAAGCCTATTGGTCCATATTTCTTGATGTTTCTATATTGGAGCGGAGTCTTGAGGTGGGTAGAATATAGTTGTGCAATAATTGGCTGTTGATTGCTGGTGTTGACTTCTTGATGTGTAGTGCCTCGCAAACGTCAAGCCGCCTGCTATCGCTGTATCTATCGATGATTTCTGTGTTGTTTACTAGGATTTCTCTGGCGATGGTTTGGTTATGGGAAGAGATTATATGTTCCTTAATGGAGCCCTGTTGCTTATGCATCGTTAAACGCCTAGAAAGAGATGTTGTTGTCTTGCCTATATACTGGTTTTTTTGGAGCTTACAGTCCCCAAGTGGGCATTTGAAGGCATAGACGACGTTAGTCTCTTTTAAAGCGTTCTGTTTTGTGTCTGGAGAGTTTCTCATGAGTAGGCTGGCCGTTTTTCTGGTTTTATAGTAAATCGTCAGTTGTATCCTCTGATTTTTGTCTGTAGGGATAACGTTTCTATTAACAATATCTTTCAGGACCCTTTCCTCCGTTTTATGAGCTGTGGAAAAGAAGTTCCTGTAAAATAGTCTAATAGGGGGTATAGGTGTTGTGTTAGTTGTCTCTTCAGAGGTTGCATGGCTTTTCACTTTCCTTCTTATGATGTCTTCGATGAAACCATTGGAGAAGCCGTTATTGACTAGGACCTGCCTTACCCTACAGAGTTCTTCGTCGACTTGCTTCCATTCTGAGCTGTGGCTGAGAGCACGGTCGACGTATGCGTTAACAACACTCCTCTTGTACCTGTCAGGGCAGTCGCTGTTGGCATTTAGGCACATTCCTATGTTTGTTTCCTTAGTGTAGACTGCAGTGTGGAAACCTCCGCCCTTTTCCATGACTGTTACATCTAGAAAAGGCAGCTTCCCATCCTTTTCCGTCTCGTAAGTGAAACGCAGCACGGAACTCTGCTCAAATGCCTCCTTCAGCTCCTGCAGATGTCTGACATCAGGTACCTGTGTAAAAATGTCGTCAACATACCTGCAGTATATGGCCGGTTTCAAGTTCATGTCGACTAAGACTTTTTGCTCGATGGTACCCATGTAGAAGTTTGCAAACAGGACACCTAGGGGAGAACCCATGGCGACCCCATCTACTTGCTTATACATGTGCCCATCCGGGCTCAAGAAGGGTGCCTCTTTAGTACAAGCTTGGAGTAGTTTCTTCAGAATACTTTCTGGCATGTCAAGAGGAGTACAGGCTGGATCACGATACACTCTGTCGGCTATCATTCCGATTGTCTCGTCCACAGGTACGTTGGTAAACAGCGATTCTACGTCCAACGAGGCTCTTATCCCTGTGGCCCGTGTGCCCCGCAGTAAGTCCACAAATTCCTTTGGAGACTTCAGGCTGAAGGCGCAAGGAACATAAGGAGTCAGCAGGCCGTTGAGTCGCTTCGCCAGTCTGTACGTGGGTGTGGGTATCTGACTAATGATTGGCCGAAGTGGGTTTCCAGGCTTGTGCGTCTTGACATTTCCATACGCATATCCAGGTTTATATTCCCCAATGATCTTTGGCAGGTGGAGTCCGGATTTCTTGGCGTTCACAGTTTCGATCAGTTTGTTGACCTTTGCTTTTAATTCGGCTGTAGTGTCCTTCGTTACCCTTTGAAACTTAGTTTGGTCAGAGAGAATGATGATCATTTTCGACAGATATTCGTCTTTTTTAAGAATGACATATATTGGCGACTTGTCACCTCTCCTGACAACTATCTCCTTGTTCTCACGAAGGCTTTTAGCTGCCGCTGTAAGCTCGGGGGACAGTATGGTGCTTCTGTAGTTGCCTCGATTCTTTCCTCCTTCTGCAATAAGTTCTGCTTGTAAGGTATCTCTGGTAGTGACCTTCTTTTGTGTCTCGAGGTCGAATATGTCGTCCAACAGAATTTCCAACTCTACTTTCCGGGCCATTTCACTCGGTCTGGACATAACATGACAGTTTATGCCCAGATTTAGGAGAGTGACTTGGTCCTCAGTGAGGTTAATTCCTGCAAGGTTCAGGAAGCCATCTCTTGGTCGTGGAATTGCCATAGGTCCTCCATATAATGTTGTTAGTTTCTTGATAATCCTTGTTTCAGTGCTGAGGTGATGTTGGTCTGTGAGGATGTCGAGGTGTTGTTCAATGCGGGTACGGATACTATGGTCGATGTTGCTATTTCTCCACTCGTTTGTAGCATGAAGTAGTTGCGTTTTGTTGTCTTTGATTTCATTCTCTGCCTTGTATATCTGATCACGAATCATATCCTGGCGATATTTTAATCGTGAAGGCTTGATTCCTTGCTGCTGGGTCGTGCACTTTAATATTAGTATATTTTGGTAGCAGTCTTTCCTGTAGACATATATTATTAAATATGACCGAAAAAGTAAGATTAATAATTCTAACACGAATTTTCTCAATCTTTCGTACATTACGCTTCACTGTTGGAGGTAAATCAAAAATCACTTCTCCAAAATTCATTTTTATTTCTAGTCTGACGCGACACGGGCGCGTTTCGTAAAACTTATTATTTTTTTCAAAGACTTCACAAATACACAACTGATTAGAACTTACGTATCTCTGATTTTATATCTACATTTGAGTGAGGTGGGAGGGGTGATGTGGCATTAACACAAGACAGAACAAGAGGGGATATTAATAGGGTATTAAAAGTATCAACACAAGACAGAACAGAAACAATGGGTATTGAATAGAAGTGTTTGTAGAAAGCCTATTGGTCCATATTTCTTGATGTTTCTATATTGGAGCGGAGTCTTGAGGTGGGTAGAATATAGTTGTGCAATAATATAGTTGTGGCTTGACGTTTGCGAGGCACTACACATCAAGAAGTCAACACCAGCAATCAACAGCCAATTATTGCACAACTATATTCTACCCACCTCAAGACTCCGCTCCAATATAGAAACATCAAGAAATATGGACCAATAGGCTTTCTACAAACACTTCTATTCAATACCCATTGTTTCTGTTCTGTCTTGTGTTGATACTTTTAATACCCTATTAATATCCCCTCTTGTTCTGTCTTGTGTTAATGCCACATCACCCCTCCCACCTCACTCAAATGTAGATATAAAATCAGAGATACGTAAGTTCTAATCAGTTGTGTATTTGTGAAGTCTTTGAAAATGTAATAAGTTTTACGAAACGCGCCCGTGTCGCGTCAGACTAGAAATAAAAATGAATTTTGGAGAAGTGATTTTTGATTTACCTCCAACAGTGAAGCGTAATGTACGAAAGATTGAGAAAATTCGTGTTAGAATTATTAATCTTACTTTTTCGGTCATATTTAATAATATATATATATATATATATATATATATATATATATATATATATATATATATATATATATATATATATATATATATATATATATATATATATATATTTTTTAACCTAGAAGGGGTACCACCTCTGGTGCAAGTGTAGGGACCCATAGCCTCGGAGAAGAAAATAAAGAGTACTCAGAGAAGACCTTGTGGATCCTCACTAAACACCTTGATATTTTCTTCTCCTACCACCCCTATTCTTTTGGTATGTGTGTATATTTATCTAACTTTATTTGAAAAAGTCATTACACAAATATATAGCAGCATATGTATTGATTCCTACCCATGAATACATGAACAAAATTAGCGACATCCTTAGTGACGACTCCAAATTTCAACGAATCACGAGGAACCCCGTAGAAGACCTTAAGCGGAAAGTAAACAAAACAATTACAGCAGTCAACGCAAAGAAAGGTAGTGTGCATTTCAATAAACTTCAAGGCGACTATGGCTTAGGATATGCCTACGGCAATGTTAAGACGCATAAACCAGGTAACCCACTACGCCCTATAATCAGCCAAATACCAACCCCAACTTATCACCTGGCAAAGAAACTCAATGAACTCCTAACTCCATACACTCCAAGTAAGTTTAGTCTACAATCATCAGCAGATTTCCTAGAATTGATCAAATCTACCCAGCCCGATGGAATCATAGCTTCCCTGGACGTTGAATCCCTATTTACCAACGTCCCAGTCGACACAACCATAGGAATGATACTGGACAGAGTATACAGAGACGAGAGCACCCCCAAATTAGACATACCTGAGCCACACTTGAAAAGTCTTCTCGAAGCATGTACAAAGGAAGCCCCTTTCATCAGTCCACAAGGAGACATGTATTTACAAATAGACGGAGTAGCAATGGGCTCCCCCTTAGGAGTTTTATTTGCTAATTTTTATATGGGAACCATCGAAGACAGGGTCTTCAGTAGCAGACAAAAACCAACTGTATACTGCCGTTATGTAGATGACATATTCGTAATAGTAAAAGACTCAGATGAACTAATTGACCTAAAAAGACACCTAGAGAGAGTCAGTACTCCGATTTACACATGAAAATAGTGAAAATAACAGTCTGCCATTCCTGGATGTACTAATAACAAAAACAGGAACCTCTTTAAGCACCAACGTATATACCAAGCCCACCAACATAGGATTATGCCTGAACGGTAGAAGTGAGTGCCCCCAAAGATACAAAGCCAGTGTTCTCAATGCTTATATTCGTCGAGCGCTTACCCACTGCTCTGAATGGAGCAACGTGAGTAGAGAGTTTGAAAGAGTAACTCAGGTATTGGTGAACAACGGATATAGCAACGCGGAAATAAACGCTGCTATAAGAAGACACTTGGACCGTTGGTATAATTCAGAACCTAGAACAGAAACCACAACACCCCCAATAAAATTATATTACAAATCAACCATGCACAGTGAACATATAAAAGAGGAAAGAATAATGAAAGAAATAATCCGTAAAGGAGTAAAAAGCACTACCCCTAACCAAAACATAAACCTGATAATATTCTACAAAACCAAGAAGACTTCCGAACTCCTTATCAAAAACAGCCCGAAGCCGACGGAGAACCCTCTACAGCAGTCAAGCGTTGTATACATGTACACTTGCCCCCACGAAGGATGTAACCTTCAATGTAAGTACATAGGTATGACGTCGACCAAGCTGACGAGGCGTTTGACATGCCATCTTCAATCTGGTGCCCCTAGAAATCACATGAGACAAGCCCATGACATTACTCTAACAAGAGAAATGTTGAACAAAAATACCTGCATAATAGACAAAACCAAAGATGCAAGAAGATTACAAATTCTTGAGGCAATTCACATAAGAATAGAGCGACCTACCATGAACACCCAAATCACGGAACTATTTACTCTACCCACCATGAGAGTAAGGACAAGACAAGAACATATCGATGCCAACACAGAAGACAATGTCCAACATAACAGGCCAATTACACTGGATTAATCTTTGTTTAGATAGGAGATGCCTCGTATGGGCCAATAAGCCTTCTGCAGCCTCTATGTTTCACCTCACATTTTTATCCCTTATGTATCCCCCCATGTTTTCACCTTTATTGTATTATCACCTGACCCAGTGCGGGTATAAAATCAACTAGTATTGTAAGATCTGTTCACTTGAGAATGAACCATGGAGGTTCGAAACGTCGTGCAAATATATATATATATATATATATATATATATATATATATATATATATATATATATATATATATATATATATATATATATATATATATATATATATATATATATATATATATATGTATTATTAAATATGACCGAAAAAGTAAGATTATTAATTCTAACACGAATTTTCTCAATCTTTCGTACATTACGCTTCACTGTTGGAGGTAAATCAAAAATCACTTCTCCAAAATTCATTTTTATTTCTAGTCTGACGCGACACGGGCGCGTTTCGTAAAACTTATTACATTTTCAAAGACTTCACAAATAAACAACTGATTAGAACTTACGTATCTCTGATTTTATATCTACATTTGAGTGAGGTGGGAGGGGTGATGTGGCATTAACACAAGACAGAACAAGAGGGGATATTAATAGGGTATTAAAAGTATCAACACAAGACAGAACAGAAACAATGGGTATTGAATAGAAGTGTTTGTAGAAAGCCTATTGGTCCATATTTCTTAATGCTTCTATATTGGAGCGGAGTCTTGAGGTGGGTAGAATATAGTTGTGCAATAATTGGCTGTTGATTGCTGGTGTTGACTTCTTGATGTGTAGTGCCTCGCAAACGTCAAGCCGCCTGCTATCGCTGTATCTATCGATGATTTCTGTGTTGTTTACTAGGATTTCTCTGGCGATGGTTTGGTTATGGGAAGAGATTATATGTTCCTTAATGGAGCCCTGTTGCTTATGCATCGTTAAACGCCTAGAAAGAGATGTTGTTGTCTTGCCTATATACTGTTTTTTTTGGAGCTTACAGTCCCCAAGTGGGCATTTGAAGGCATAGACGACGTTAGTCTCTTTTAAAGCGTTCTGTTTTGTGTCTGGAGAGTTTCTCATGAGTAGGCTGGCCGTTTTTCTGGTTTTATAGTAAATCGTCAGTTGTATCCTCTGATTTTTGTCTGTAGGGATAACGTTTCTATTAACAATATCTTTCAGGACCCTTTCCTCAGTTTTATGAGCTGTGGAAAAGAAGTTCCTGTAAAATAGTCTAATAGGGGGTATAGGTGTTGTGTTAGTTGTCTCTTCAGAGGTTGCATGGCTTTTCACTTTCCTTCTTATGATGTCTTCGATGAAACCATTGGAGAAGCCGTTATTGACTAGGACCTGCCTTACCCTACAGAGTTCTTCGTCGACTTGCTTCCATTCTGAACTGTGGCTGAGAGCACGGTCGACGTATGCGACGTATATATATATATATATATATATATATATATATATATATAAATATATATATATATATATATATATATATATATATATATATATATATATATATATATATATATATATATATATATATATGCAAACAAGCCTGAATGGTCCCCAGGACTATATACAACTGAAAACTCACACCCCAGAAGTGACTCAAGTGAAGTGAAGTGATGGTCAAGCGGATTAAGGCGTCCCTGTACATACCAGTTGCGTTGCTCCTGGCAGTATGGGTTCGAGTCACTTCTGGGGTGTGTGTTTTCAGTTGTATATTGTCCTGGGGACCATTCAGGCTTGTTTGCATTTGTGTTCCTCACGTGTGCCCCAAAGAATGAGGTGATTTGATTAAATGCTATGCCCAAGATTACCATCCGAGTGCCGGCGGGGAAGTGGTTCAAATAGCTTCGGCTATCACTTCCTTTTGTCCGGTCGTGATGGTCAAGCGGATTAAGGCGTCCCTGTACATACCAGTTGCGTTGCTCCTGGCAGTATGGGTTCGAGTCACTTCTGGGGTGTGAGTTTTCAGTTATATATATATATATATATATATATATATATATATATATATATATATATATATATATATATATATATATTATTAAATATGACCGAAAAGTAAGATTAATAATTCTAACACGAATTTTCTCAATCTTTCGTACATTACGCTTCACTGTTGGAGGTAAATCAAAAATCACTTCTCCAAAATTCATTTTTATTTCTAGTCTGACGCGACACGGGCGCGTTTCGTAAAACTTATTATTTTTTTCAAAGACTTCACAAATACACAACTGATTAGAACTTACGTATCTCTGATTTTATATCTACATTTGAGTGAGGTGGGAGGGGTGATGTGGCATTAACACAAGACAGAACAAGAGGGGATATTAATAGGGTATTAAAAGTATCAACACAAGACAGAACAGAAACAATGGGTATTGAATAGAAGTGTTTGTAGAAAGCCTATTGGTCCATATTTCTTGATGCTTCTATATTGGAGCGGAGTCTTGAGGTGGGTAGAATATAGTTGTGCAATAATTGGCTGTTGATTGCTGGTGTTGACTTCTTGATGTGTAGTGCCTTGCAAACGTCAAGCAGCCTGCTATCGCAGTATCTATCGATGATTTCTGTGTTGTTTACTAGGATTTCTCTGGCGATGGTTTGGTTATGGGAAGAGATTATATGTTCCTTAATGGAGCCCTGTTGCTTATGCATCGTTAAACGCCTAGAAAGAGACCGTGGGTTTAGACCGTCGTGAGACAGGTTAGTTTTACCCTTCTGTTTCTAGGCGTTTAACGATGCAACATATAATAATTATACCGTTGGTATAATTCAGAACCTAGAACAGAAACCACAACACCCCCAATAAAATTATATTACAAATCAACCATGCACAGTGAACATATAAAAGAGGAAAGAATAATGAAAGAAATAATCCGTAAAGGAGTAAAAAGCACTACCCCTAACCAAAACATAAACCTGATAATATTCTACAAAACCAAGAAGACTTCCGAACTCCTTATCAAAAACAGCCCGAAGCCGACGGAGAACCCTCTACAGCAGTCAAGCGTTGTATACATGTACACTTGCCCCAACGAAGGATGTAACCTTCAATGTAAGTACATAGGTATGACGTCGACCAAGCTGACGAGGCGTTTGACATGCCATCTTCAATCTGGTGCCCCTAGGAATCACATGAGACAAGCCCATGACATTACTCTAACAAGAGAAATGTTGAACAAAAATACCTGCATAATAGACAAAACCAAAGATGCAAGAAGATTACAAATTCTTGAAGCAATTCACATAAGAATAGAACAACCTACCATGAACACCCAAATCACGGAACTTTTTTTTTTTTTTTTTTTTTTTTTTTTGAGATATATACAAGAGTTGTTACATTCTTGTACAGCCACTAGTACGCGTAGCGTTTCGGGCAGGTCCCTGGAATACAATCCCCTGCCGCGAAGAATCGTTTTTTCATCGAAGTACACATTTTACTGTTGCGTTAAACAGAGGCTACAGTTAAGGAATTGCGCCCAGTAAATCCTCTCCGGCCAGGATACGAACCCATGACATAGCGCTCGCGGAACGCCAGGCGAGTGTCTTACCACTACACCACGGAGACTGCCTTTATTTACTCTACCCACCATGAGAGTAAGGACAAGACCAGAACATAACGATGCCAACACAGAAGACACTGTTCAACATAACAGGCCAATTACACTGGATTAATCTTTGTATGTAGATAGCAGCTGCTTCGTATGGGCCAATAGGCCTTCCGCAGTTACCTCTATTCTTATGTTCTTATGTATCCCCATGTTTTCACCTTTATTGTCTTATCACCTGACCCAGTGCGGGTATAATATCAACCAGTTCTGAAAATTCTTTTCACTTGAGAATGAACCATGGAGGTTCGAAACGTTGTGCAAATTGTATAAATAAGTGAAATACATTCTATAGTAATTCACTTTTTTTCTTCACCTTAAAATTACGAAAATGAGTTTTGGAGAACTCCTATTTCAGCTAAGCCCTGATGCTAAGAAAATAGTTAGAGGGATAGAAGCCCTAAACCAGAAA
Organism: Procambarus clarkii; assembly: GCF_040958095.1. Taxonomy (NCBI): domain Eukaryota; kingdom Metazoa; phylum Arthropoda; class Malacostraca; order Decapoda; family Cambaridae; genus Procambarus; species Procambarus clarkii. Next base: position 20,105,389 of record NC_091226.1, on the reverse strand, counting down.
ATAGTAAATACAGAATATGCGGTCATATTCAATGATATATATATATATATATATATATATATATATATATATATATATATATATATATATATATATATATATATATATATATATATGTCGTATCTAGTAGCCAGAACGCACTTCTCGGACTACTATACAAGGCCCGATTTGCCTAATAAGCCAAGTTTTTCTGAATTAACATATTTTCTCTAATTTTTTGCTTATGAAATGATAAAGCTAGCTATTTCATTATGTATGAGGTAAATTTTTTTTATTGGAGTTAAAATTAACGTAGATATATGACCGAACCTAACCAACCCTACCTAACCTAACCTAACCTATCTTTATAGGTTAGGTTAGGTTAGGTAGCCTAAAAAGCTAGGTTAGGTTAGGTTAGGTAGGTTAGGTAGTCGAAAAACAATTAATTCATGAAAACTTGGCTTATTAGGTAAATCGGGCCTTGCATAGTAGGCTGAGAAGTGCGTTCTGGCTACTAGGTACGACATATATATATATATATGTGTGTTTGTGTGTTTTTTTTTTTTGTACGTGTGTGTGTGTGTGTGTGTGTGTGTGTGTGTGTAATTACCTAAGTGTAATTACCTAAGTGTAGTTACAGGATGAGAGCTACGCTCGTGGTGTCCCGTCTTCCCAGCACTCTTTGTCATATAACGCTTTGAAACTACTGACGGTCTTGGCCTCCACCACCTTCTCACTTAACTTGTTCCAACCGTCTACCACTCTATTTGCGAAGGTGAATTTTCTTATATTTCTTCGGCATCTGTGTGTAGCTAGTTTAAATCTATGACCTCTTGTTCTTGAAATTCCAGGTCTCAGGAAGTCTTCCCTGTCGATTTTGTCAATTCCTGTTACTATTTTGTATGTAGTGATCATATCACCTCTTTTTCTTCTGTCTTCTAGTTTTGGCATATTTAATGCTTCTAACCTCTCCTCGTAGCTCTTGCCCTTCAGTTCTGGGAGCCACTTAGTAGCATGTCTTTGCACCTTTTCCAGTTTGTTGATGTGCTTCTTAAGATATGGGCACCACACAACAGCTGCATATTCTAGCTTTGGCCTAACAAAAGTCATGAACAATTTCTTTAGAATATCGCCATCCATGTATTTAAATGCAATTCTGAAGTTAGAAAGCATAGCATAGGCTCCTTGCACAATATTCTTTATGTGGTCCTCAGGTGATAGTTTTCTATCTAGAACCACTCCTAGATCTCTTTCTTTATCAGAATTCTTTAAAGATTTCTCACATAATATATAGGTTGTGTGGGGTCTATGTTCTCCTATTCCACATTCCATAACATGACATTTATTAACATTAAATTCCATTTGCCAAGTGGTGCTCCATATACTTATTTTGTCCAGGTCTTCTTGAAGGGCATGACAGTCATCTAAATTCCTTATCCTTCCTATTATCTTAGCATCATCAGCAAACATGTTCATATAATTCTGTATACCAACTGGTAGATCATTTATGTACACAATAAACATCACTGGTGCAAGAACTGAACTGAGTGTGTGTGTGTGTGTGTGTGTGTGTGTGTGCGCGCGCACGCGCGCTTCGGTTGATATAGATAGGAGCAGCCTCTTACGGCTCAATAGGAGCTACCTCTTACAGGTCAGTAGGAGCTTCCTCTTATAGGTCAATAGGAGCTGCCTTTTACAGGTCAATAGGATCTGTCTCATGCTGACCAATAGGAGCTGCCTCTTACGGGTCAATAGGAGCTGCCTCGTAGAGGTCAATAGGTGCTGCCTCTTACAGGTCAATAGGAGCTGCATCATACCGGCCAATAGGAGCTGTCTCGTACAGGTCAATAGGAACTATCACTTACGGGTCAATAGGAGCTGCCTTTTACGGGTAAATAAGACCTACTTCTTACGGGTCAATATGTAAGGATCAATATAGGTCTCCTGTAGTTTTATCTATTCTATTATGTACATAATTCCATATATATATTTCCCCTCAACACAATTTCATTTAAAAGAAGAAGTCACCAAGTTTGACAAAGTCTCAGTTGAGTACCATTTGGGCACTCCTGACATCCTTATTGTGGGTGTTTGTGGCTTAGCTGGTAGAAAAACAGGCACGTCATTTATTTTAGAGTCCCAGAATTCGAATCCCCGGTGATCCAAGTCGATAAAATGGCTGTTATTGCCTCAGCTGAGGCAGTCTGTCTGTTTTAAATATCGAGGGTGGAGATAAAAGGCGAAAAATATAATTATTTTTATATCTTTCGTTGCTCTGTTCGTTTTCAGAACTTTCTATTCTCCGCTTTCTCCAATTCCTTTCCACTTTCTCCCTTCCATCCTTCCTTCTCTTTCTCTCCCACCCTCTTCTTATTTTTATCCCCCGTCCTGCCCTCAAGGGATAGGGGATAGCACATGCTATTGACTGAAAGCAAGAATAGTTGTGAATGTTGGTAAGAATAGAGATGAACAATAGCAAGAATAGTTACGAATGATGGTAAGAATAGTGGTGAATGTTGGCAAGAATAGTGGTTAATGTTGACAAAGAATAATGGTGAATTTTGGAAAGAATAGTGTTGAATGTTGGTAGAATAGTAGTGAATGTTGGCAAAGAATAGTGGTGATTGTTGTAAGAATAGTGGTGAATGTTGGTAAGAATAGTGGTAAATGTTGGCAAAGAATAGTGGTGAATGTTGTAAGAATAGTGGTGAATGTTGGCAAAGAATAGTGGTGAATTTTAGCAAGAATAGTGGCGAATATTTGTAAGCATAGTGGTGAATGTTGGTAAGAATAGTGGTGAATGTTTGTAAGAATATTGGGGAATGTTGGCAAGAATAGTAGCGAATGCTGGTAAGAATAGTGGTTAATGTTGAGAAAGAATAGTGGTGAATATTGGCAAGAATTGCGTTGAATGTTGGTAAGAATAGTTGTAAATGTTAGTAAGAATAGTAGTGAATGTTGGTATGAATAGTGGTGAATGTTGGTAAGAATTGTGGTGAATGGTGATGAATGTTGGTAAGAATTGTGGTGAATGTTAGTAAGAATAGTGGTGAATGTCGGTAAGAATAGTGGTGAATGATGGCAGAAATAGTGGCGAATGTTGGTAGGAATAGTGGTGAATGTTGGTAAGAATAATGGTGTATGTTAGTAAGAATAGTGGTGAATATTGGTAAGAATGGTGGTGAATGTTTGTAAGAATATTGGGGAATATTGGTAAGAATAGTAGCAAATGCTGGTGAGAATAGTGGTGAATGTTGACAAAGAATTGTGATGCATACTGACAAGAATAGCGGTGAATTTTGGTAAGAATTGTTGTGATTGTTAGTAAGAATAGTAGTGAATGTTGGTATGAATAGTGGTGAATGTTGGTAAGAATAGTGGTGAATGTTGGTAAGAATGGTTGTGAATGTAAGTAAGAATAGTGGTGAATATTAAAAAGAATAGTGGTGAATGTTGACAAAGAATAATGGTGAATGTTGGGAAGAATAGAGTTGAATGTTAGTAAGAATAGTGGTGAATGTTAGTAAGAATAGTGGTTAACGTTTCAAGAATAGTGGTGAATGTTGGTAAAAATAGTGATGAACGTTGGCAAGAATATTCATGGAAGTTGACAAGAATAGTTATGAAAGTTGGCAAGAATAGTGGTGAATGTGGGTAAGAATAGTGGTAAATGTGGCAGGAATAGTTGTGAATGTTAGTAAGAATAGTAGTGAATATTGGTAAGAATAGTTGAGAATGATAGTAAGAATAGTAGTGAATGTTGGTAAGAATAGTGGTGAATGTTGGTAAGAATAGTGGTGAATGTTGGCAGGAAAGGTTGTGAATGACGGCAAAGAATAGTGGTGAATGTTGGCAAAGAATAGTGGTGAATGTAGGTAAGAATAGTGGTAAATGTTTGCAGGAATAGTAGTGAATGTTGGTAAGAATAGTGGTGAATGTTGGTAAGAATAGTAGTGAATGTTGGTAAGAATTGTGGTGAATGTTGGTAAGAATAATGATGAATGTTGGTAATAATTGTGGTGAATGTCGGTAAGAATAGTGATGAATGATGGCAAGAATAGTGGTGAATGTTGATAAGAATAGTGGTGAATGTTGGTAAGAATAGTGGTGAATGTTAATAAGAATAGTAGTGAATGCTGGTAAGATTGGTGGTGAATGTTTGTAAGAATATTGGATAATGTTGGCAAAAATAGTAGCAAATGCTGGTAAGAATAGGGGTGAATGTTGACAAAGGGTAGTGGTAAATGTTGACAAAGAATAGTGGTGTACATTGGCAAGAATGGCGGTGAATGTTGGTATGAATAGTTCAGAATGTTAGTAAAAATAGTTAAGAAAGTTAGTAAGAATAGTAGTGAATGTTGGTAAGAATAGTGGTGAATGTTGGCAGGAATAGTTGTGAATAACGGCAAAGAATAGTGGTGAATGTTGGCAAAGAATAGTGGTGAATGTAGGCAAGAATAGTGGTAAATGTTTGCAGGAATAGTTGTGAATGTTAGTAAGAATAGTAGTGAATATTGGTAAGAATAGTGGTGAATGTTGGTAAGAATAGCAGTGAATGTTGGTAAGAATGATGGTGAATGTTAGTAAGAATAGTGGTGATTGATAATATGAATAGTGGTGAATGTAGGTAAGAATGTTGGTGAATGTTGGTAAGAATAGTAGTGAATATTTGTAAGAATAGTAGTGAATGTTGGTAAGAATAGTGGTGAATGTTGGTAAGAATAGTGGTGAATGTTAATAAGAATAGTAGTGAATGTTGGTAAGAATGGTAGTGAATGTTGGTAAGAATAGTGGTGAATGTTGGTAAGAATGGTGGTGTATGTTGGAAAGAATAGTGGTGAATGTTGGTAGGAATAGTGGTTAATGTTTCAAGAATAGTGGTTAATGTTGGTAAAAATAGTGATGAACGTTGGCAAGAATATTCATGGAAGTTGACAAGAATAGTTATGAAAGTTGGCAAGAATAGTGGTGAATATTGGCAAAGAATAATGGTGAATGTTGGCAAATAAAAGTGGTGAATGTTGGCAAGAATAGATCTGAATGTCGGCAAAGAATAGTGGTGAATGTGGGTAAGAATAGTGCTAAATGTTTGCAGGAATAGTTGTGAATGTTAGTAAGAAGAGTAGTGAATATTGGTAAGAATAGTGGTGAATGTTGGTAAGAATAGTAGTGAATGTTGGTAGGAATTGTGGTGAATGTTGGTAAGATTGGTGGTGAATGTTTGTAAGAATATTGGATATTGTTGGCAAAAATAGTAGCAAATGCTGGCAAGAATAGTGGTGAATGTTGACAAAGAATAGTGGTAAATGTTGACAAAGAATAGTGGTGTACATTGGCAAGAATGGCGATGAATATTGGTATGAATACTTCAGAATGTTAGTAAGAATAGTTGAGAATGTTAGTAAGAATAGTAGTGAATGTTGGTAAGAATAGTGGTGAATGTTGGTAAGAATAGTGGTGAATGTTGGCAGGAAAGGTTGTGAATGATGGCAAAGAATAGTGGTGAATGTTGGCAAAGAATAGTGGTGAATGTAGGTAAGAATAGTGGTAAATGTTTGCAGGAATAGTTGTGAATGTTAGTAAGAATAGTAGTGAATATTGGTAATGTGACGGAGTTCCCCCCCTTATAATTCTCCCACGCCTGCAGTAAGAGTCATGTCTACTTTTCCCAAGCATTCTCTACGTTGCAGGCTACAATTTGATATATGGGAGAGAGTGAAGTGTTCTCGGAGAGCCGAGAAATTTGTGAAATAGTAATATTTTGGCCTGTGGTTTAGGCCCTTTAGGGAGCCAAGATGGCGCTCACCTCCCTGATCTCCCGCCAAAACCGTGTGACGTCAGTGGCACCGGATTGGTCACCGACAGCAATGTGGCACCGGGAGCCAATGAAAACTTCCCATAGCGAAAGTGACGTCACGAAGGAAGGGGGTCCGGCCAGCGCGCCGGGCTGGCGCCAGCAGTCAGACACAACACGTCATAGAGGTCGGACGTGTGACGAGTGGTCCTGTCAGTCGGACAGTTATTCCAGCTCCCCTGGATTTACGCGTCACCTGAAGTCCGCCAGTACTCTGAGAAGTCTTCCCTAGTTCATGTGTTGAACCAGAAGAGGGAATTGACGGTTATTTGAGCAACAAGTGCTCCAGTCAGGTACTGTGCCAGTAGCAGTGAAGCCGTGCAGTGACGTACGTGACGGCTGTGGCAATTCACCAGTTCGTGACAGCGTAGTGGCAGACAGAGCCACAGGGTAGCTGAGGAAGAGAGGACTATTTGGGGAAACCGGACGACTGTAGCTGAGACGTAGGCGACAGCCGTTGCTGGGAGAAGACGACGGCCAGGAGACCGACTCCAACCTTCAAGAAGTCAAGGAGGAGGACGGACCTGCAGTGAGGAGGCATGGAGACGACGCGCTAAACGGTGGGACGACGAGAGGCTCTGGTAGGACACGACGACGTGTAGTGTGGGGGGCGTTCCCGACACGAGGACCAGGAGCTACATCTCGACTCTCATCGGAGGATAGGGTGAAGTAGGTGGTTCTAGTTCCCTCCCCATTCCCCTTTAGTTAGCTATATTATTTGGCTATATTATCTAGCCTGAGGATTTTATATGTCGTGAGCAAGTCTCACCCATGTCATGGTAAAGCACCAGGGTGCTAGACAGTACTATCAAGAGTACTTGTAATATTCATGTTGATTATTGGTGTGTACAGGCACCAGGAACCAGTGATAAATTTACTGTGTTGTGTATATCTTTCTATAGATTTTGATTGAACATATAGTGGTAAATTATATATAATATTATGCCAGTATTTGGAGGTTAGGCTATGTGCTCAGAAACTATTTATTTTCCATGTATTGATGATTGATTTATATACCATATATATGTCTATGTTCATTCAGTGAATAATCATTTGTGAGTACAGTGAATTATTGCGTTATCGCCCACGAGAGAAAGTATTGAAAACTCCAGTGTTAATATTTCATAATATATTGCTGAGTGAAGAACAATGTAAAGCCATTACAGTGAATCATTGTAGAATTGATTGTAGAAAAGACTGTTTGAGCCTGAGTACAGTGTAACTAAGTAATTCGGTTTATTTGTGCCAATATCGAGTGTGCGAGTTTCTAGTAATATTGGAGAATTTAAAGAAACCGCGTGCGTGAATCTAGAAAACAAGCAAATTTCGCGCGGAGAGACCATTGCGATCAGCTGTTCTTGACACTTGATGAGGAGGGGAGAGTGTTGCCCTCTAGTGATCGCATAATATCCGTGGGAATTACCGGCCGAGTCAGGATCAGTTGATTTATCGATTATTGTGTGGCCTTGTGACATCTTTCATACATTTTAAGTAAAATACAAAACTCTCTTTGTGCTTTTATATTCCCCTCCATTGATCTTGTGGCTATATTATACTGGTAAACATAGAGTGATAACAATAAGTACCTGCCTGATTCCTGATCTTTGAGTGTGACCTTGCCAAGGCTACCACTAAATACACCAGTCCACTGATGGTGTTACTGGCCACCAAAAACACCAGTTGGCGACCTTGTGTTTAACCGTAGAGCCCTATTGTTGGGGAGGGCACACGACAGTCGATGTGAACGAGTCGTGTTCTCACTCTTTCTTAATAAGAGGCCGTTAAGATTGACTGGGAGACTCTCCTGGCGTGCAGTGGCGCCGTGGGGATCGAGGGAAGACCCGCAGGGCTACGGTGAGTTACCTTGGGCATAACTATTGCTCACCCCAGACTAGAGAGAAGAGAGGTGAAACCCCAACATTGGCGACCTCGCCAGGATATAGATCGGAGTAAAGGTTGCAGTGGTACTTGGCAGTGGTGTTAGAGATCAGGTGCAGGTTAACACTCGTAGCACAAGATGGAGGATGATAAAGTAGCGAGGTTTATTGACTCTAGAGACGAACAGGTGCTGGAAGAGTGCACCAAGGCACAGTTACAGGCTATAGCGGATCATTTTGGAATAAAGCTGAAATCTGCCCGAGTTGGTGAAAGAAGACTAGAGATAATGGCTCAGCTCAAGGCTCGAGACGAAGCTTTGGGGGAGGAACGGCCCCAAACACCTGCCAGTGAGGGTGAACACTTGAGTATTGGTGGAAGCAGCAGGGGATCCAGCGGCAGCAGGCACAGCATTAAGCTGGAAATAATGAAGCTGCAGCTAGAGGCACAGCAGTGCAAAGAAGAGCGAGAGGCACAGCAGCGCAAAGAAGAGCGAGAAGCAGAGGCACAGCAGCGCAAAGAAGAGCGAGAAGCAGAGGCACAGCAGCGCAAAGAAGAGCGAGAAGCAGAAGCACAGATGAAGCGTGAGGAGCGAGAAGCACAGATGCAGCGTGAGGAACGAGAAGCACAGCGGCGCCGGGAAGAGCAAGAGCGAGAAGCACAACAGCGCAAGGAAGAGCGAGAAGCACAGCTACGCCGGGAAGAACACGAGCGAGGGCTGAGACAACAGGAAATAGAAGCCAACAAGGAGGTGGAGCTGAAGCGAGCTGAACTGGGACTAGGTGCCCCTGCCCCGCCACAGGAAGACCGACGAGTGAGGGAACGAGACCTGCCGGTCTTTGTGCCTAGCGAAGCCGAAAGTTTCTTCGATCACTTTGAGAGAGTTGCTGCTATGAAGAGGTGGCCGAGGGCGGAGTGGGCGGAGTTGGTCCAAGGGAGGCTCACAGGTGAAGCTCGTGAAGCCTTCACTATGCTCGACTTCCAAGAATGCACTAACTACGATGCGGTAAAACGAGCTGTGCTCCGTTCCTTTAAGCTCACGCCAGAGTGTTACCGGAAGAGGTTTAGAGAATGTACCCGGTCGCCAGGAAAATCGTATGCGGAGACGGCGAGGGACATGGAAAGAAAGTTCCTTAAGTGGTTGGACTCTGAAGAAGCGGGGTCGGCCAAAGAGGTCAAGGAACTAATGGTCATGGAAAAGTTTATGTCCGTGCTCCCTCCTGAGATCAGGATGAGGGTAAAGAAGGCGGACATAAAGGACCTGAGGGCCGCAGCCGACCGGGCCGACATGCTAGAAGAAGCCCTACGCCCACGCCGAGAGGGACAGAACCGACCACCCGCATACGTCGGAAACGATAGGAGTTATAGAAGGACGGATGGATGGAGGACAGGAACGAGTTCTCCCAAGTCCCATTTCTCAAGTTGGAACACCCGAGGATCAAAAGGTGCTGTAGCGCCGATAGGGGAGAACCAAGCTGAGAGCTCGGGAACTGTTACTGCAGGGAAAGAAACGACAAGTGAGGTGGGAAAGACACAGGGTGAGACGGTCTCTGGAGGCAGTGCTAAGGCGAGCGGTGGCGGATGGTCTCCGCCGAGGGGCCGCTGCTACAACTGCGGAATACCCAGACACGTCGCGCGGGAGTGCAGACGCCCGAAGCAGCGGGGACACGTTGCTTTAGTGATGTTCGAGGACCAGAGGGCCGAGGGAGTGCGGGATGAACCCGTGCTGAATGGGGAGAAGAAAGTTCACCCGTTCATGTGTCAAGGAACCGTAAGGATGGGGGTCGCAGACCCCATCCCAGTGAAGATGCTAAGAGACACCGGGGCTGACTTTACCCTGGTAAGTGAAACCCTGTTCCCCGAGGGTTACGAAAGTACCAGTGTGGGGGTGGCACGGGTGGCCACTGTGGGAGGCCCAGTGAGGATGCCCCTACACCAGGTAACTTTAAATTCCGAATATGGCTGCCAGACCCTAGTGGTGGGAGTCTGTACATCAATGCCCAAGATGGAGGCGCAGGTCATCTTGGGGAATGACGCATGTGGAGGATACGTCCTCCCGCATCTCGTGAAGGGCGAAGAGTGCCCAGAACAATACAAGGAGACAGGTGAAGAGTTGAACGCCTGTGGGGACGAGAAGGGAATCGCACCGGTGGCGATCCCAGTTTGTACTGTGACACCGAGACAACGCGAAGAACCAGGAGGTGGTGGATCTGATGGGGCTGAGGAGTCGACTGACAGCCTGGGAACAGATCACCTCTGCGTAGGACCCAGAGAACGAGTGGAGGGCGAAAGTAGCCCGAATGGTGAGTTGCAGGTGACACTCACCAGTTCTCTAGGGGTAAACCGCGCTCGTCTCGGAGAGTTACAGCAGGAGGAGTTCCCCGAATTGGTTAGTAAGGCCGAAGGAGGACGTGGGGGTCCTGGGAAGGCTTACTTTCCGTTTATCTATATTATATATGCCATGCTATCTATGATGAAGGAACGATGGACGCCAGGAGCAACCGTCGGAACGGTGAATAAATATGTCCGGAAGTTCAAAGAACGTCTCACTAGAGCGAAGAAACTGGCTAGGAAACTCCTGAAGAAGGCGCAACGTAAGATGTCGGAGTGGTACGACAGGAGAGCTGCGCAGAGGAATTTTCAGGCCGGATCACAAGTAATGGTTGTGCTGCCAGGTAAAGGTAAAGCGACCAAGACGCGGTTCAAGAGACCGTACCGAGTGCTGCGACGGTTGGGTCCAGTGTCGTTCGAGATTGGGAAGCCGGATGGACCCCGGAAGAAACAGGTGTGTCACGCAGGCCGCCTGAGACCTTTCTTCACTGTGGAAGGAAGAGCCGCCAAGCGGGACGGAACGATGTCCCGAGAAACCCAGCGGAAGACGGGTCTGAGTGTACCGAGGGACAGAGAACTCCCGGAGGAGGAAAGTAAGTGGTCCAGGGCGGACGGCACCCGTCTCACCGACGCTGAGAGTCTGACAAGGATCAAGGTCAAGCACATCATGGGGAAGGACGACGTAGTAGCGGACGCCCTATCCTGCATACACTAACCAGACATGACTCTTATTTTAGAGGGAGGGGTATGTGACGGAGTTCCCCCCCTTATAATTCTCCCACGCCTGCAGTAAGAGTCATGTCTACTTTTCCCAAGCATTCTCTACGTTGCAGGCTACAATTTGATATATGGGAGAGAGAGTGAAGTGTTCTCGGAGAGCCGAGAAATTTGTGAAATAGTAATATTTTGGCCTGTGGTTTAGGCCCTTTAGGGAGCCAAGATGGCGCTTACCTCCCTGATCTCCCGCCAAAACCGTGTGACGTCAGTGGCACCGGATTGGTCACCGACAGCAATGTGGCACCGGGAGCCAATGAAAACTTCCCATAGCGAAAGTGACGTCACGAAGGAAGGGGGTCCGGCCAGCGCGCCGGGCTGGCGCCAGCAGTCAGACACGACACGTCATAGAGGTCGGACGTGCGACGAGTGGTCCTGTCAGTCGGACAGTTATTCCAGCTCCCGTGGATTTACGCGTCACCTGAAGTCCGCCAGTACTCTGAGAAGTCTTCCCTAGTTCATGTGTTGAACCAGAAGAGGGAATTGACGGTTATTTGAGCAACAAGTGCTCCAGTCAGGTACTGTGCCAGTAGCAGTGAAGCCGTGCAGTGACGTACGTGACGTCTGTGGCAATTCACCAGTTCGTGACAGAATAGTGGCAGACAGAGCCACTGGGTAGCTGAGGAAGAGAGGACTATTTGGGGAAACCGGACGACTGTAGCTGAGACGTAGGCGACAGCCGTTGCTGGGAGAAGACGACGGCCAGGAGACCGACTCCATCCTTCAAGAAGTCAAGGAGGAGGACGGACCTGCAGTGAGGAGGCACGGAGACGACGCGCTAAACGGTGGGACGACGAGAGGCTCTGGTAGGACACGACGACGTGTAATGTGGGGGGCGTTCCCGACACGAGGACCAGGAGCTACATCTCGACTCTCATCGGAGGATAGGGTGAAGTAGGTGGTTCTAGTTCCCTCCCCATTCCCCTTTAGTTAGCTATATTATTTGGCTATATTATCTAGCCTGAGGATTTTATATGTCGTGAGCAAGTCTCACCCATGTCATGGTAAAGCACCAGTGTGCTAGACAGTACTATCAAGAGTACTTGTAATATTCATGTTGATTATTGGTGTGTACAGGCACCAGGAACCAGTGATAAATTTACTGTGTTGTGTATATCTTTCTATAGATTTTGATTGAACATATAGTGGTAAATTATATATAATATTATGCCAGTATTTGGGGGTTAGGCTATGTGCTCAGAAACTATTTATTTTCCATGTATTGATGATTGATTTATATACGATATATATGTCTATGTTCATTCAGTGAATAATCATTTGTGAGTACAGTGAATTATTGCGTTATCGCCCACGAGAGAAAGTATTGAAAACTCCAGTGTTAATATTTCATAATATATTGCTGAGTGAAGAACAATGTAAAGCCATTACAGTAAATCATTGTAGAATTGATTGTAGAAAAGACTGTTTGAGCCTGAGTACAGTGTAACTAAGTAATTCGGTTTATTTGTGCCAATATCGAGTGTGCGAGTTTCTAGTAATATTGGAGAATTTAAAGAAACCGCGCGCGCGAATCTAGAAAACAAGCAAATTTCGCGCGGAGAGACCATTGCGATCAGCTGTTCTTGACACTTGATGAGGAGGGGAGAGTGTTGCCCTCTAGTGATCGCATAATATCCGTGGGAATTACCGGCCGAGTCAGGATCAGTTGATTTATCGATTATTGTGTGGCCTTGTGACATCTTTCATACATTTTAAGTAAAATACAAAACTCTCTTTGTGCTTTTATATTCCCCTCCATTGATCTTGTGGCTATATTATACTGGTAAACATAGAGTGATAACAATAAGTACCTGCCTGATTCCTGATCTTTGAGTGTGACCTTGCCAAGGCTACCACTAAATACACCAGTCCACTGATGGTGTTACTGGCCACCAAAAACACCAGTTGGCGACCTTGTGGATAACCGTAGAGCCCTATTGTTGGGTAGGGCACACGACAGTCGATGTGAACGAGTCGTGTTCTCACTCTTTCTTAATAAGAGGCCGTTAAGATTGACTGGGAGACTCTCCTGGCGTGCAGTGGCGCCGTGGGGATCGAGGGAAGACCCGCAGGGCTACGGTGAGTTACCTTGGGCATAACTATTGCTCACCCCAGACTAGAGAGAAGAGAGGTGAAACCCCAACAGTAAGAATAGTGATGAATGTTGGTAAGAATATTTGTGAATGTTGGTAAGAATTGTGGTGAATGTTGGTAAGAATAATGGTGAATGTTGGTAAGAATAGTGGTGAATGATGGCCGGAACAGTTGCGAATGTTGATAAGAATAGTGGTGAATACTGGTCAGATTGTTGGTGAATGTTTGTAAGAATATTGATAATGTTGGCAAAAATAGTAGCAAAGGCTGGTGGGAATAGTGGTGAATGTTGACAAAGAATAGTGTAAATGTTGTCAAAGAATAGTGGTGTACATTGGCAAGAATGGCGGTGAATGTTAGTATGAATAGTTCAGAATGTTAGTAAGAATAGTTGAGAACGTTAGTAAGAATTGTAGTGAATGTTGGTAAGAATAGTGGTGAATGTTGGTAAGAATAGTGGTGAATGTTGGCAGGAATAGTTGTGAATAACGGCAAAGGATAGTGGTGAATGTTGGCATGAATAGTGGTAAATGTTTGCTGGAATAGTTGTGAATATTAGTAAGAATAGTAGTGAATATTGGTAAAAATAGTAGTGAATGTTGGTAAGAATAGTAGTGAATGTTGGTAAGAATGGTGGTGAATGTCGGTAAGAATAGTGGTGAATGATGGCAGGAATAGTGGTGAATGTTGATAAGAATAGTGGTGAATGTTGGTAAGAATAGTGGTGAATGTTAATAAGAATAGTAGTGAATGCTGGTAAGATTGGTGGTGAATGTTTGTAAGAATATTGATAATGTTGGCAAAAATAGTAGCAAAGGCTGGTGGGAATAGTGGTGAATGTTGACAAAGAATAGTGTAAATGTTGACAAAGAATAGTGGTGTACATTGGCAAGAATGGCGGTGAATGTTGATATGAATAGTTCAGAATGTTAGTAAGAATAGTTAAGAAAGTTAGTAAGAATAGTAGTGAATGTTGGTAAGAATAGTGGTGAATGTTGGCAGGAATAGTTGTGAATAACGGCAAAAAATAGTGGTGAATGTTGGCAAAGAATAGTGGTGAATGTTTGCAGGAATAGTTGTGAATGTTAGTAAGAATAGTAGTGAATATTGGTAAGAATAGTGGTGAATGTTGGTAAGAATTGCAGTGAATGTTGGTAAGAATGAAGGTGAATGTTGGTAAGAATAGTGGTGAATGTTAATAAGAATAGTGGTGAATGTTGGTGAATGTTGATAAGAATAGTAGTGAATATTTGTAAGAATAGTAGTGAATGTTGGTAAGAATAGTGGTGAATGTTGGTAAGAATAGTGGTGAATGTTAATAAGAATAGTAGTGAATGTTGGTAAGAATGGTAGTGAATGTTGGTAAGAATAGTAGTGAATGTTGGTAAGCATGGTGGTGAATGTTGGAAAGAATAGTGGTGAATGTTGGAAAGAACAGTGGTTAATGTTGACAAAGAATAATGGTGAATGTTGGGAAGAATAGTGTTGAATGTTAGTAAGAATAGTGGTGAATGTTGGTAGGAATAGTGGTTAACGTTTCAAGAATAGTGGTTAATGTTGGTAAAAATAGTGATGAACGTTGGCAAGAATATTCATGGAAGTTGACAAGAATAGTTATGAAAGTTGGCAAGAATAGTGGTGAATATTGGCAAAGAATAATGGTGAATGTTGGCAAATAAAAGTGGTGAATGTTGGCAAGAATAGATCTGAATGTCGGCAAAGAATAGTGGTGAATGTGGGTAAGAATAGTGGTAAATGTTTGCAGGAATAGTTGTGAATGTTAGTAAGAAGATTAGATGAGTAGTGAATATTTTTAAGAATAGTGGTGAATGTTGGTAAGAATAGTAGTGAATGTTGGTAAGAATTGTGGTGAATGTTGGTAAGAATAATGGTGAATGTTGGTAATAATAGTGGTGAATGTCGGTAAAAATAGTGGTGAATGATGGCAGGAATAGTGGCGAATGTTGATAAGAATAGTGGTAAATGTTGGTATGAATAGTGGTGAATGTTAATAAGAATAGTGGTGAATGTTGGTATGAATAGTGGTGAATGTTAATAAGAATAGTGGTGAATGTTGGTAAGATTGGTGGTGAATGTTTGTAAGAATATTGGATAATGTTGGCAAAAATAGTAGTAAATGCTGGCAAGAATAGTGGTGAATGTTGACAAAGAATAGTGGTAAATGTTGACAAAGAATAGTGGTGTACATTGGAAAGAATGGCGGTGAATGTTGGTATGAATAGTTCAGAACGTTAGTAAGAATAGTTGAGAATGTTAGTAAGAATAGTAGTGAATGTTGGTAAGAATAGTGGTGAACGTTGGTAAGAATAGTGGTGAATGTTGTCAGGAATAGTTGTGAATAACGGCAAAGAATAGTGGTGAATGTTGGCAAAGAATAGTGGTGAATGTAGGTAAGAATAGTGGTAAATGTTTGCAGGAATAGTTGTGAATGTTAGTAATAATAGTAGTGAATATTGGTAAGAATAGTGGTGAATGTTGGTATAAATAGTAGTGAATGTTGGTAAGAAGGGTGGTGAATGTTGGTAAGAATTGTGGTGAATGTTAATAAGAATAGTGGTGAACGTTGGTAAGAATGGTGGTGAATATTGGTAAGAATAGTAGTGAACATTGGTAAGAGTAGTAGTGAATGTTGGTAAGAATAGTGGTGAATGTTAAAAGGAATAGTAGTGAATGTTGGTAAGAATGATAGTGAATGTTGGTAAGAATAGTGGTGAGTGTTGGTACGAATGGTGGTGAATGTTGGAAAGAATAGTGGTGAATATTGGTAAGAATAGTGGTTAATGTTGACAAAGAATAATGATGAATGTTGGGAAAAATAGTGTTGAATGTTAGTAAGAACAGTGGTAAATGATGGCAAGAATAGCGGCAAATGTTGGTAAAGAATAGAGGTGAATGTTTGCAAAGAATAGTGGTGAATGTTGTCAAGAATAGAGGTGAATGATGGCAAGAATAGTGGTGAACGCTGGCAAGAATAGTGGTGAATGCTGTCAAGAATAGTTATGAATATTGGTAAGAATAGTGGTGAATATTGGTTAGAAGAGTGGTAAATGTTGGTAAGAATAGTGGTGAATGTTGGTAAGAATGGTGGCTAATGTTGTAAAGGATAGTGGCGAATGTTGGCAAAGAATAGTCGTGAATGCTGGTAAGAATAGAAGAGAATGTTGACAATAAAAGTAGTGAATGATGGAAAGCATAGTGGCGAATGCTGGCCATGAATAGTGATGAACGTTGGCAAGAATATTCGTGGATGTTGACAAGAATAGTTATGAAAGTTGGCAAGAATAGTAGTGAATATTACCAAAGAATAATGGTGAATGTTGGCAAAGAAAAGTGGTGAATGTTGGCAATAATAGTTGTGAATGTTGGCAAAGAATACTGGTAAATTTCTGCAAGAATAATGGTAAATTTTTGCAAGAATAGTTGTGAATGTTGGCAAAGAATAATGGTGAATGTTGGCTCAGGAAAGTGATGAATGTTGGTAAGAATAGTAGTGAATGTTGGCAAGAATAGTAGTGAATGTTAGCAAGAATAGTTGTGAATGTTGGCAAGAATAGTTGTGAATGTTGGCAAGAATAGTTGTGAATGTTGGCTCAGGAAAGTGGGGAACGTTGTGCAGCTTTGTTGTTGAATGTTCAATGTTGTGAATGAAAAGTGTAACTTTAAAATGCAGCTGTTAAGTACAGCTTTTAAGTGCCGCTGTTAAGTACAGCTGTTAAGTACGGCTGTTAAGTACAGCTGTTAAGTACGGCTGTTAAGTACGGCTGTTAAGTACGGCTGTTAAGTACAGTTGTTAAGTGCAGCTGTTAAGTGCTGCTGTTAAGTGCGGCTGTTAAGTGCAGTTGTTAAGTGCAGCTGTTAAGTACAGCTGTTAAGTACGGCTGTTAAGTGCAGCTGTTAAGTGCAGCTGTTAAGTACAGCTTTTAAGTGCTACTGTTAAGTACAGTTGTTAAGTGCAGCTGTTAAGTGCAGCTGTTAAGTACAGCTGTTAAGTACGGCTGTTAAGTACAGCTGTTAAGTACGGCTGTTAAGTGGTACTGTTAAGTACAGTTGTTAAGTGCAGCTGTTAAGTGCCGCTGTTAAGTACGGCTGTTAAGTGCAGTTGTTAAGTGCAGCTGTTAAGTACAGCTGTTAAGTACGGCTGTTAAGTGCAGCTGTTAAGTGCAGCTGTTAAGTGCAGCTGTTAAGTACAGCTTTTAAGTGCTACTGTTAAGTACAGTTGTTAAGTGCAGCTGTTAAGTACAGCTTTTAAGTGCTACTGTTAAGTACAGTTGTTAAGTGCAGCTGTTAAGTGCCGCTGTTAAGTACAGCTGTTAAGTACGGCCGTTAAGTGCAGCTGTTAAGTACAGTTGTTAAGTGCAGCTGTTAAGTAAAGCTGTTAAGTAAAGCTGTTAAGTACAGCTGTTAAGTGAAGCTGTTAAGTGAAGCTGTTAAGTGCAGTTGTTAAGTACAGCTGTTTAGAACAGCTGTCAAGTGCAGTTGTTAAGTGCAGCTGTTAATACCTAAGAGTAGGTAGGTTCTAGGTAGGCTCCAGGAAGGCTGTAGGTAGGGTCTAGGTAGGCTTCAGGTAGGCTCTAGGTAGGCTCTAGGTAGGCTCCTGGTAGGCTCTGAGTAGGTTCTAGGTAGGCTCCAAATAAGCACAACTAAGGCTCCAGGAAGGCTCAAGGTAGGCTTCAGGTAGGCTCTTGGTAGGCTCTAGGTAGGCTCCAGGTAGGCCCCAGGTAGGCTTCAGGTAGGTTCTAGGTAGGCTCTAGGTAGGCTCTAGGTAGGCTCCAAGTAAGCACAACGTAGGCTCCAGGTAGGCTCCAGGTAGGCTTCAGGTAGCCTCTAGGTAGGCTCTAAATAGGCTCCAGGTAGGCTTCAGGCAGGCTCTAGGTAGGCTCTAGGTAGGCTCCAGGCAGGCTCCCGGTAGGCTTCAGGTAGGTTCTAGGTAGGCTCTAGGTAGGCTCTAGGGAGGCTCCAGGAAGGCTTTAGATAGGCTCTAGGTAGGCTCCAGGTAGGCTCCTAGTAGGCTCTAGTAAGGCTCTAGGTAGGCTCTAGGTAGGCTCTAGGTAGGCTCCAGGTAGGCTCCAGGTAGGCTCTAGGTAGGCTCTAGGTAGGCTCTAGGTAGGCTCCAGGAAGGCTCTAGTTAGGCTCTAGGTAGGCTCCAGGTAGGCCCCAGGTAGGCTCCAGGTAGGTTCTAGATAAGCTCCAAGTAAGCACAACGTAGGCTCCAGGTAGGCTTCAGGTAGGCTCTAGGTAGGCTCTAAATAGGCTTAAGGTAGGCCCCAGGTAGGCTCCAGGTAGGCTTCAGGTAGGCTCCAGGTAGGCTCCAGGTAGACTCCAGGTGGGCTCTATGAGGCTTTAGGAAGGCTCCAGATAGGCTCCAGGTAGGCTTCAGGTAGGCTCTAGGTAGGCTCTAGGTAGGCTCCAGGCAGGTTCCCGGTAGGCTTCAGGTAGGTTCAAGGTAGGCTATAGGTAAGCTCTAGGTAGACTCTAGGGAGGCTCTAGGTAGGCTCCAGGTATGCTCTATGAGGCTCTAGGTAGGCTCTAGGTAGGCTCTAAGTAGGCTCCAGGTAGGCCCCAGGTAGGCTCCAGGTAGGATCTAAGTAGGCTCTAGGTAGGCTCTAAGTAGGCTCCAGGTAGGCTCTAGTAAGGCTCTAGGTAGGCTCTAGGTAGGCTCCAGGTAGGCTCTAGGTAGGCTCCAGGAAGGCTCTAGGTAGGGTCTACGTAGGATCCAGGAAGGCTCCAGGTAGGCTCCAGGTAGGCTCTAGGCAGGCTCCAGGAAGGCTCCAGGTAGGCTCCAGGTAGGCTCCTTGTAGGCTCTGAGTAGGTTCTAGGTAGGCTCCAGGTTGGCTCCCGGTAGGCTCTAGGTAGGTTCCAGGTAGGCTCCAGATAGGCTCAAGGTAGGCTCTAGGGAGGCTTTAGGTAGGCTCCAAGTAGGCTCCAGGTAGAGTCTAGGTAGGCTCTAGGTAGGTTCTAGGTAGGCTCCAGGTAGGCTCCAGGTAGGCTCTAGGTAGACTCTAGGTCGGCTCCATGTAGGCTCTAGGTCGGCTCCATGTAGGCTCGAGGTAGGTTCTAGGTAGGCTCTAGGTAAACTCTAGGTAGGCTCCAGGTAGGTTGTAGGTAGGCTCCAGGATAAGCTCTAGGTAGGCTCCAGGTAGGCTCTAGGAATTCTCTAGGTAGGCTCCTGGTAAGCTCTATAGGTAGGGTCTAGGTAGGCTCCAGGTAGACTCTTGGTAGGCTCTAGGTAGGCTCCAGGTAGGTTCTAGGTAGGCTCTAGGTAAGCTCCAGGTAGGTTCCAGGTAGGCTCTAGGTAGGCTCCAGGTAAGCTCTAGGTAGGCTCCAGGAAGGCTCTACGTAGGCTCCAGGTAGGCTCTTGGTAGGCTCTAGGTAGGCTCCAGGTAGGCTCTAGGTAGGGTCTAGGTAGGCTCTAGGTAGGCTCCAGGTAGGCTCTAGGTAGGCTCTAAGTAGTGTTATGATCCCAGGTAGCCGAAAAACGAGTCTCCCCTTTGAGAATTATTCTATCAAGCCTGACCTGACTAGAAGGTCTAGGAAATATAGAGGTGATAACACAGATGTAAAATAGTTGGTCGGATTTAATAAACTATTTGAGATTATCGGCAATGAATAAGAAAATAGATAAATGACTGGTTAGGAGATGTGGATAATTTGCTGGAGGTGTGAGGCTCGCTTCTGGAGGGCTTTGAGCTCACTTGAGTGCTAGACATCGCAGGGGGATGCTGTGCTCCGTTTGAGCTCCCGTCAGAAAGGAACCCCTAGTGATATATCTCCTAGAGAAGAGAAGTGTGCAAACGTTCCAGCTGTGGAATCGAGCTGGGAACGTTGTGGTCTCAAGTCCGGGACGGTGAGGAGTGTTTATTAAGCCGTGCAGAGACATTATCGTGGGCCGTTGGAGTGCCCTGACCAGACTCGCCAGAGGGAGGAGCGCCCTCTACCAGATAATCTGTGATAAGCACGATTTTTAGCCAGTCCATAGCGATTACTGGTAGTTGGTCGTGTGCCCAGCGACAGTAGCAATGTTTATTGATAAGTTAGACATGTTTTGATAAGGCAGAAGGCCTAAAATAAGAGAGTGGAGAGGGAGGAACGTCTTGGAGGACGGAGCAACGTTCGTCTCCTCTGAGCGCTGGCAGGTGACTGAGGGAACCCAGCTCCTGGCTGCTGAGGACCCTCCCAGAGTTGAGGAGCCGCCCGCCGGGCAAGGTGGAGCATGGACCAGCCCAAAACGGGGGAGTCCACTCTCACAGTATGTAGAGAGCAGATAGATGTTGGAGGATAACATATTGTGTGGTTATTTTTGTTAATGTGTTAAAGGGGAAACATTTTTATTGGAGTGTCGATGGGTTGCAGGTTTGTCTTTGGGGAAGAAGTTGCTGAGAACTTCGAAGCCAGCACAGAGGGAGTAGTTGATGAGACTCCAAGGTAGTGGAGGAGAGGACCTCGAGCTGTGAAGAGAAGCAGTGAAGAGGAGTGTCACGTGCTTCTGTGGAGGTGGTGAAGCACCATAGTTGCTCGAGGGAACTTCATGGTGTAGCAGACTGGAGGAGCTGCAGAGGATCCTGGTAGTTAAACCCGGAAGAACCTGAAGATATCAGGGTAGTGAACTTCCAGATGTGGAAGGAAAGTTCTAAATGATTACTTGTAGGGAGGTGATAGAATGTTTGGTTGTCATTAGCGTGCAAGACGCAGTGAAAGGTGAGTGATTGTTGGCATTCTTATGTCAAGGGGTGTTTATACTGAAGTTTAGAGTTACAGTCGTAGGCTGGATTACCTACAGTTGTATGTGTTCTAGGACTGATAGGGTGATCGATGGATCATTGTTGTATATTGAGGAACATTTATAATGATATTTGTGTTATTGCATTCATACGCCAATCTTCCTTGCACATGTTTACAGATATATATTCTCTTGCTGATAGTGCAACATTGTATTATAAGACTTGATCTACTTGAGGAGGTTGGTAGTAGTAGGTGGTGAATCAGGAGATAGAATACCACTTGATAAGCAGATGATAGAGTTCTGATGGTGTTGGAGTGCAACCTGACTGAAATAGTGTAGAGTGTAGGATTCGTTATTATTATATGTGTGTATGTATTGTATATGTGCTTTGTCCAGTAAATGTATTCAAATTTGCTGGTGTTTGACCTAGTCCTAGTGAGGCTTCCCAGGAAATAGTAAAGAAGGAGAAAGAGAGAGAAAGAACCAAGAACCACCGCTGTGGACAGGGTAGGACGGACAACTAATAAGTCAAAGGGGATTGAGGAGATCATATCACATAAGGAGAGAGTGGGGAGTCACAGCGGCTCGAGTGGGTCTGTGCACGTGACAACGAGGCTAAGCATTGGAGCCGCATCCCCTAAACGTGTGACGTTGAGCCCCTCTCCAAGAGCCAGGTAGGTAGGCTCCAGGTAGGCTCAAGGTAGGCTCAAGGTAGGTTCCAGGTAGGCTTCAGGTAGGCTCTAGGTAGGCTCAAGGTAGGTTCCAGGTAGGCTGTAGGAAGGCTCAAGGTAGGCTCCAGGTAGGCTCTAGGTAGGCTTCAGGTAGGCTCCAGGTAGGCTTCAAGTAGGCTCCAGGTAGGCTTCAGGTAGGCTTCAGGTAGGCTCCAGGTAGGCTCCAGGTAGGCTCTAGGTAGGCTTCAGGTCGGCTCCAGGTAGGCTCCAGGTAGGCTTCAGGTAGGCTCCAGGTAGGCTCTAGGTTGGCTCCAGGTAGGCTTCAGGTAGGTTCTAGGTAGGCTCTAGGTAGGCTCCAGGTAGGCTTCAGGTAGGCTCCAGGTAGGCTCCAGGTAGGCTTCAGGTAGGCTCCAGGTAGGCTTCAGGTAGGCTTCGGGTAGGCTCCAGGTAGGCTCCAGGTAGGCTTCAGGTAGGCTCTAGGTAGGCTTCAGGTAGGCTTCAGGTAGGCTCCAGGTAGGCTCTAGGTAGGCTCCAGGTAGGCTCTAGGTAGACTCCAGGTAGGCTCTAGGTAGGCTCCAGGTAGGCTCCAGGTAGGCTCCAGGTAGGCTCCAGGTTGGCTCCAGGTAGGCTTCAGGTAGGCTCCAGGTAGGCTTCAGGTAGGCTCCAGGTAGGCTTCAGGTAGGCTCCAGGTAGGCTCTAGGTAGGCTCCAGGTAGGCTCTAGGTAGGCTCCAGGTAGGCTCTAGGTAGACTCCAGGTAGGCTCCAGGTAGGCTCCAGGTAGGCTTCAGGTAGGCTCCAGGTAGGCTCCAGGTAGGCTCCAGGTAGGCTTCAGGTAGGCTCCAGGTAGGCTCCAGGTAGGCTCCAGGTTGGGTCTAGGTAGGCTCCAGGTAGGCTCTAGGTAGGCTTCAGGTAGGCTCCAGGTAGGCTCCAGGTAGGCTCCAGGTAGGGTCTAGGTAGGCTCCAGGTAGGCTCCAGGTAGGCTCCAGGTAGGCTCTAGGTAGGCTCCAGGTAGGCTCCAGGTAGGCTCCAGGTAGGCTCCAGGTAGGCTCTAGGTAGGCTCCAGGTAGGCTCCAGGTAGGCTCCAGGTAGGCATCTTTCCTTAGAACTCTTCCTTAGAGTTACAACGTTGTGATGCCTGCTGTTCAAAGTTACCAAAAGATGGACCTCGGTGAGAGATTAGAAAAGGATTAGAGAAGCATTTGCGAAGGATTAGCCAAGGATTCGCCGAGGATTAGCCAATGAAGAATAACATGTCCGCTTACAGACCTAATCCCTTATCCTTATCCCGACTTCTTCCCAATGGTTGGGCACCATCCTTTCCCCCCGTCCCATCCCTAATCCTTATCCTGACCCCTTCCTAGTGCTATATAGTCGTGATAGCTTGACACTTTCCTCTGATAGTTCCCATACGCTTGACGTTAATTCTCTCTCTCCACCAAACAAGACAATTAAGAGACAATAATGTGCTAATTATTGGAAGGAATATGAGACAGACTATCTGGCTCTGGGCTAGGCTGAGGGGAAGGGAATGGGGGCTTAACCACTTGTAACGTCGACCTGAAAGAAGCGAGGACTCCTCATCCTCTCCTTTCTTAACCTCTCGTGGCTTTCCTCCCTTTTCCATTTTTCTAATTTCTCCCCTTTCTAATTTTTCCTCTTTCTAATTTTTCCTCTTTCTAATTTTTCCTCTTTCTAATTCCTAACTTTTCTAATTTCTCCCCTTTCTTATTCATCCCCCTTCCTAATTTCTCCCCTTTGTAATTTCTCCCTTTCCTAATTCCTCCCCTTTCTAATTCCTCTCCTTTCTAATTCCTCTCCTCTCTAATTCCTCCCCTCTCTAATTCCTCTCCTTTCTAATTCCTCTCCTTTCTAATTCCTCCCCTTTCTAATTCCTCTCCTCTCTAATTCCTCTCCTTTCTAATTCCTCTCCTCTCTAATTCCTCCCCTTTCTAATTCCTCTCCTTTCTAATTCCTCTCCTCTCTAATTCCTCCCCTTTCTAATTCCTCCCCTCTCTAATTCCTCCCCTTTCTAATTCCTCTCCTCTCTAATTCCTCCCCTTTCTAATTCCTCTCCTCTCTAATTCCTCCCCTTTCTAATTCCTCCCCTTTCTAATTCCTCCCCTTTCTAATTCCTCCCCCCCCGAGGAGCCATTAACCAAACATTGGCATCAAAATTTAATACCGTCGTTAGGTTCCTTCCAATGATATTGGCAGTATAGCGGCCCTCGCTAATGATAGCAGCACTCGCTCACTATAGCGGCCCTCGCTGTTGATAGCAGCACTCGCTCACTATACCGGCCCTCGCTAATGACAAGAGGGGGCTTCGCTCCCTGTAGCAATCCTTGCTGATGATAGCGGGCCTCGCTCACTATAGCAGCCATAGCTCAGGTTAGCGGTGACTGCACTCAATCATGTGTATAATGGTCGGTATTAACAAGGCTCTGAATCATGTATTTAGGGAGACAAATGTGTAATATTATGTTGGGTTATACTGGCGGAATGTGGGAGTGAGAATGTTGTTGTATTTGTTATATCCTGCATGTGTGTGTGTATATTGACTCCATGCTGGGGCTGCATACTCCAGGATTGGCCTGACATATGTGGTATACAAAGTTCTGAATAATTCTTTACACAAGTTTCTGAATGCCGTTCGTATGTTGGCCAGCCTGGCATATGCCGCTGATGTTATCCTCTTGATATGTGCTGCAGGAGACAGGTCTGGCGTGATATCAACCCCCAAGTCTTTTTCTTTCTCTGACTCCTGAAGAATTTCTTCTCCCAGATGATACCTTGTATCTGGCCTCCTGCTCCCTACACCTATCTTCATTACATTTGGTTGGGTTAAACTCTAACAACCATTTGTTCGACCATTCTTTCAGCTTGTCTAGGTCTTCTTGAAGCTTCAACCAGTCCTCTTCTGTTTTCATCCTTCTCATAATTTTGGCATCGTCCGCAAAGATTTGAGAGAAATGAATCTATACCCTCCGGGAGATCATTTACATATATCAGAAACAAGATAGGACCGAGTACAGAGCCCTGTGGGACTCCACTGGTGACTTCACGCCAATCGGAGGTCTCACCCCTCACCGTAACTCTCTGCTTCCTATTGCTTAGGAAGCCTTATTGCCCTTATCCACTGGAGCACCTTACCAGCTACACCTGCCTGTCTCTCCAGCTTATGTACCAGCCTCTTATGGGGTAGTGTCAAAGGCTTTCCGACTATCCAAGAAAATGCAGTCCGCCCAGCCCTCTCTTTCTTGCTTAATCTTTGTCACCTGGTCGTAGAATTCTATTAAGCCAGTCAGGCAAGATTTACCCTCCCTGAACCCATGTTGGCGATTTGTCACAAAGTCCCTTCTCTCCAGATGTGTTACCAGTTTTTTTCTCATGATCTTCTCCATCACCTTGCATGGTATACAAGTCAAGGACACTGGCCTGTAGTTCAGTGCCTCTTGCCTGTCGCCCTTTTTGTATATTGGGACCACATTCGCCGTCTTCCATATTTCTAGTAGGTCTCCCGTCTCCAGTGACTTACTATACACTATGGAGAGTGGCAAGCAAAGTGCCTCTGCACACTCTTTCAGTACCCATGGTGAGATCCCGTCTGGACCAACAGCCTTTCTAACATCCAGATCCAGCAGGTGTCTCTTGACCTCCTCTCTCGTAGTTTCGAACTCTTCCAAGCCCGCCTGGTTTACCTCCCTTTCTACTAGCACAGTGACCTCACCTTGTTCTATTGTGAAGACCTCCTGGAACCTCTTGTTGAGTTCTTCACACACCTCTTTGTCATTCTCTGTATACCTGTCCTCGCCTGTTCGAAGTTTCAATACCTGTTCTTTCACTGTTGTTTTCCTTCTGATGTGACTGTGGAGTAGCTTTGGTTCGGTCTTGGCTTTGTTTGCTATATCATTTTCAAAACTTTTCTCTGCTTCTCTTCTCACCCTGACGTACTCATTCCTGGTTCTCTGGTATCTCTCTCTGCTTTCTGGTGTTCTGTTATTCCGGAAGTTCCTCAACGCTCTATTGTTCAGTTTCTTCGCTTCCATACATGCCCTATTATACCATGGATTCTTCTGTTGCTTCTCGGATTTTTCCCTTTGGGCCGGGATGAATCTGTTTACTGCCTCCTGACACTTTTGGGGTAACATAGTCCATCATACCTTGTACAGACTTATCTCTGAGGTCTGTGTCCCAAGGTATTTCCCTTAGGAAGCTTCTCATCTGTTCATAATTCCTTTTTCGGTATGCCAGCCTTTTGATTCCTAGTTCTTTTTTTTGGGGGGGAGATAAGTCCTAGCTCTACCAGGTACTCAAAGATCAATACACTGTGATCACTCATTCCCAAGGCCGCTTCCATCTTAACTTCCCTTATATCCCACTCATTTAGGGTGAATATCAAATCAAACATTGCTGGTTCATCTTCTCCTCTCATTCTTGTTGGTTCCTTGATGTGCTGGCTTAGAAAGTTTCTTGTTGCCACTCGTTTCTGTTGCGTTGTTTCTTGTTCTTGGTGTGTGTGACTTAACAATGTTACTGGGCCTGACAAGTGATGCTAAACGATGCGTTATGCTAAAGCTCTCTTCAACATCTTCAGAGGCACATTAAAGTAATACAAATTAGCAGGTCTTACGTCTGTGACGTCATACGGTACTGAGGCTGTAGCGGGCAGATGGACTGTGTCACACACTTCTCCTTAATAATAAAAAAAAAATCGCATTGGCCTTTGCAGTGTGAAAATTGAGCTGGAAAGAAAGAACTATATAAAAAATTATAACAATTTACTCTATACTCAAGATAAACAAATAACATGTGATATACACAAACAAAATTCAAGATTTTAAACACTTGGCTAACACACAAAAGCAAGAGTACATGTAAACAAACGTACGTTAACAGAAATAAGAGTTGATATCACACCAAACCTGTCTCCTGAAGCCCACATAAAGAGAATAACGTCTGCGGCGTATGCGAGGCTGGCTAACATCAGAACAGCGTTCAGGAACCTGTGTAAGGAATCATTCAGAATCTTGTACACCACATATGTAAGACCAATCCTGGAGTATGCGGCCCCAGCATGGAGCCCGTACCTTGTCAAGCACAAGACGAAGCTGGAAAAAGTTCAAAGGTATGCCACTAGAGTAGTCCCAGAACTAAGAGGCATGAGTTACGAGGAAAGGCTGCGGGAAATGCACCTTACGACACTGGAAGACAGAAGAGTAAGGGGAGACATGATCATAACCTACAAAATCCTCAGGGGAATCAACTGGGTAAACAAGGATAAACTATTCAACACTGGTGGTACACGAACAAGGGGACACAGGTGGAAACTGAGTACCCACATGAGCCACAGGAACGTTAAAAGGAACTTTTTCAGTGTCAGAGTAGTTAACAGATGGAATGCATTAGGCAGTGATGTGGTGGAGGCTGACTCCATACACAGTTTCCAGTGTAGATATGATAGAGCCCAGTAGGCTCAGGAATCTGTACACCAGTTGATTGACAGTTGAGAGGCGGGACCAAAGAGCCAAAGCTCAACCCCGCAAGCACAAACAGGGGAGTACAAATAGGTGAGTACAAAAGTAAGGGTGATACTGAGAATATCTACACGGAACATTACAACCTGTAAGCGAAACATCTGGTGGCAAGTGTGGCGTTGAGGCCGTAATGCGTAGTCTCCGACCACCTGAGGGAGACTGACGAGCTGCCTGGGATGACGGGCACTTACACCCCACAAGGTGACGTCACATCTCTTGTCAAGGTGGGTTGTAACGAGTCGCCGGCAGCGTAATTGGCGGTTTTGATAGACGTGCACATCGCCTGGCTCATCACTTGGCTCATCACCCGGTTCATCACTTGGCTCATCACCCGGTTCATCACTTGGCTCATCACCCGGTTCATCACTTGGCTGCACCTGCAGTGGGCTCAGGCTAGTTTTTTTTTTTTGCAGGGATATTCCTGCCAACAGCAGGAATATTGGGTTGTAACTGTGCACTGTGTTAGATAAAGTTCCAGTGGTTTGTTGGACATTTCTCCATAGTGCTGACATTTCCTCTCATCTTCTGGCACCTGTAAGCCTATTTCCCATGCACAAGGGTATCCAAGCCTGATGCGATGTAAGTGTACTTCTGTTGCTCTATTGTTCCCTTTCATCAAACTAAGTGGTTCGTAGCTGGTTGAATTCTTGTACCAACCCGCAGATCCTGATGTTGCAACTGTCGTGTTGTGGTCACTGTACATCTTTTGTATTGCTCAGTTTCTAATTACTTTCTTAATCAGTGATAGATTCTGTGGTATGTAAATGTCTACATTTCTTCTCTTAGTTGCAAGTTTTGCATCTTCGTCTGCAATGTCATTTCCTATTATTCCCACATGACTCACCCAGTTGATAAGTACCTGACGGCCTTGACGTTTGATTGTTTGCATTAATGATATGACATTTGTGATCAGATGGATATTGTCACGTATGTGTTCTTGTTGCAAGGTTTCAATTACAATTCTCGAATCTGTATGTATGATAACATGTTGTCGGTGTTTAGCAAGAGAATGTTCCAAAGCCTTTTGAATGGCTAGCATCTCTGTTTGTAAAGCGGAACATCCATGCTCCAACATAGGCTCCAACTATTTACACAGTTTCCTTCCTCAACTCCAGCTCCGATTTCTTGTCCCTGCTGATCTACTGATCCTTCAGTGAAGTGTTTAGGAGGTCAGTACCCTGATAGGGTTAACTAAGACATTCGTCTGAAACTTGGAGACACTCCATACCGGACGTTTTATGGAGTATTGCGTAAGTCCGGAGGAGGTGTAGTGGAGTTGTGATTAACCTTCCGATGACGAAGGTTAGAGTGAAGAAGGTTAGAATGACTAAAGGAAGAAGACAAAGGATGAAGAAAAGGATTCCCAGCTATGGTGAGGAAATATGTGACATATTACATGTTCTATTCAGGATAAAGTGAAGTGTTATCCAGCCTTAGGGGAGTAGGTAATCCTGTTCTGGGGTGGGAACAGGATTACAATTTTCGCCAATCCCTTCCCGTCACTATTAGTCTTTATCACCTACTTTCTCTCTCTCTCTTTTATACTTTCTTCGGCCCACCTCTTTTCTCTTAATCTTCTTGCCATTAACACAACGAATGAACCCATTCTTTTATTTCTTCGCCAAGACTTTGTTCCTACTTCATTTTTACGGTTATAATTTATTTATTTTGTTTGTTGAGAAATAATTTTCCGTTTATATTTTTCTGAGTAATCATGTGTATATATATTGTGTTCAGAATGTTGAAACTGTTCATGGTTCTGACAGCTGAGTGGACAGCGCTCGGCATTCATAGTCCGAAGGCTCTGTGTTCGATACCCGGCGGAAACAAATGGGCAGAGTTTCTTTCACCCTGATGCCTCTTTTCACCTAGCAAAAATTAGGTAATTGGGAGTTAGACAGCTGCTACGGGCTACGTCCTGGGGATGTGTAACAAAACGGAGACCTGATCGAGGATCGGGCCGCGGGGACGCTAAGCCCCGATATCATATCAAGATAACCTCAAGAAGATGGATCAGTGGAGAAGCTTGTACCTCATGCTCATGTAGTCTTAGGTTCGAATCTCCTAAAGTAGTAAAGTAAATCATATATATATATATATATATATATATATATATATATATATATATATATATATATATATATATATATATATATATATATATATATATGTGTGCATATCACGAAAATAAACACGTGATTAAGAATGTGACAAATGTCAGACCACGGAGGAAAATGAAACAGGAAATTTCCTTAAGTACTTTCGTATATTAAATACATCTTCAGAAGGAATGAAGATGCATTCCTTCTGAAGATGTATTTAATATACGAAAGTACTTAAGGAAATTTCCTGTTTCATTTTCCTCCGTGGTCTGACATTGTCATATATATATATATATATATATATATATATATATATATATATATATATATATATATATATATATATATATATATATATATATATATATATATATATATATATATATATATATATATATATATATATATATATATATGTCGTACCTAGTAGCCAGAACTCACTTCTCAGCCTAATATGCAAGGCCTGATTTGCCTAATAAGCCAAGTTTTCCTGAATTATTATAATTTCTCAAAATTTTTTCCTATGAAATGATAAAGATACCCATTTCATTATGTATGAGGTCAATTTTTTTTTATTGGAGTTAGAATTAACGTAGATATATGACCGAACCTAACCAACCCTACCTAACCTAACCTAACCTATCTTTATAGGTTAGGTTAGGTAGCCGAAAAAGTTAGGTTAGGTTAGGTTAGGCAGGTTAGGTAGTCGAAAAACAATTAATTCATGAAAACTTGGCTTATTAGGCAAATCGGGCCTTATAACGGGCCAAACTTGGCTTATCGGGCAAATCGTCACAATATATATATATATATGTCGTACCTAGTAGCCAGAACTCACTTCTGAGCCTACTATGCAAGGCCCGATTTGCCTAATAAGCCAAGTTTTCATGAATTAATTGCTTTTCGACTACCTAACCTACCTAACCTAACCTAACCTAACTTTTTCGGCTACCTAACCTAACCTATAAAGATAGGTTAGGTTAGGTTAGGTAGGGTTGGTTAGGTTCGGTCATATATCTACGTTAATTTTAACTCCAATAAAAAAAATTGACCTCTTACATAATGAAATAGGTTGCTTTTTCATTGCATAAGAAAAAAATTAGAGAAAATATATTAATTCATGAAAACTTGGCTTATTAGGCAAATTGGGCCTTGCATTGTAGGCTGAAAAGTGAGTTCTGGCTACTAGGTACGACATATATATATATATATATATATATATATATATATATATATATATATATATATATATATATATATGTCGTACCTAGTAGCCAGAACGCACTTCTCAGCCTACTATGCAAGGGCTGATTTGCCTAATAAGCCAAGTTTTCGTGAATTAATACATTTTCTCTAATTTTTTTCTTATGAAAAGATAAAGCTACCCAATTCATTATGTATGAGGTCATTTTTTTTTATTGGAGTTAAAATTAACGTAGATATATGACCGAACCTAACCAACCCTACCTAACCTAACCTAACCTATCTTTATAGGTTAGGTTAGGTTAGGTAGCCGAAAAAATTAGGTTAGGTTAGCTTAGGGAGGTTAGGTAGTCGAAAAACAATTAATTCATGAAAACTCGGCTTATTGGGCAAATCGGGCCTTGCATAGTAGGCTGAGAAGTGCGTTCTGGCTACTAGGTACGACATATATATATATATATATATATATATATATATATTGTGACGATAATCTCCTTCAAGAGATTGAGCCTGCTCTTCCCTCCTAAGTTCGTCGCTATATACAACTAATATAGAAGAAATATCCAACAAATACAACACCAAGGTTTGCCAGAGAGCAAACGTATGCAGCACCAGGAACACCTGCTCCCCCCGCCACTCGAATCACCAAACTACCTGTCCGAAGGTCGACTGCTAGCGGCCGTGGAGTGAGGACGTTTACCGACCCTCCGTGGCTGTTGGAGTTGTTTGCCGTTTGGTCGCCAGGTGGTGGGGCGTCACTGCCCTCCCAGTGTTGTTGCCTGCCTGGCTGCGTGCTGACGTGGCCTTTTTGCCATGGGGGGCCTGGCTATTCCTCCTGTGTTGAGGGTAAATTCCGTGGGACTGGAATTCACGTGTAAGGCTGGTTATCCGGCCGTTGAGTTAGTTATGTGCGACATGCTTCGTGTCCCGGTGGACGCTGTGTATGGCGTTGAGCTTGTTACGGCCCACCGGGTGATTGTCAAGTTCGTGGGGGAGGAGGAGTATCGGGACTTCCTCCGGCGGAACGAGGGGCGTTCATTGCAGTTGCCGGATGGCGCCGGCTCCGTTACGATCTCGGACCGAAGTGGTGCCCTGACATATGTCAGTGTGCACGGTGCGCCCCTGGAGTTCCCTGAAAACCTTCTCCGGCGCTTCTTCGGGAGGTATGGTGCAGTCATCAGTGTGCGGGTGAACAAGCTGTCCTCGGGGAAGTATGCTGGGAAGCAGACGAATGTCCGTACATTAGGTATGCGCCTGCGGTCGGATATCCCATCTTCTGTCCGGCTGCTGGGCTACTACGTTCGGGTGTACTATGCCCGGCAGCCCCGTACTTGTTTCCGGTGTGGCCAGTTGGGGCATCAGGCTGCCGGGTGCTCTGAGACACCTGCTGCGCCCGTTAACTTATTCCGGGAGGAGGATTTCCCGCCGCTCCCTCAGGGCGTGGATTCCGGAGATGAAGTGGAGCAGGTCCCAGTCGCTGCTGATGCGGCCCCTCCTGCGTCACCCGACATGCCCCCGGTGCTTGTTGCCCCTCAGCCGAGTGCGTCTGCGTCTTCCTCGACTCCTGCTGCTGCGCCTGGTTCTGCGCCCTCGCCAGGTGTTCCGGCTGTGTTGGGTGTTGGGGGTGCTGCGGAGCATCCTGTTGTGTGCGGCCCGGTTCCCCATGTGGTTGAGGCTGCTGAAGTACTGCGACGGGCGTTGGTTCGCCCGGTTCGTGAGGGCCGTGGTTCTGGGTCCGCCTCCGGCTGTGAGGATGTGCGGCCAGTGCCCAAGCGTTCTAGGCGCTCTTCTACTGCTTGGGCTGATATGGAGGACTACGACGCGGGTGGAGCTTCGGGAGATGGTGTGGCGGTTCCAGGTGCCTCGTGCTCTACGACGCTGGTGGTGGCTGATGTCCATGTTTCGGCTGTTGACGATGATTGTGCGTCTAATTTACCTCCTGTTCTTTCTCCTACAGAAGGTTCTCCGCAGTGGGAGGTGGTTGCTCCTACGGGCGTGGATGGTGTGGATCCTGGTGCGAGCCGAGGCATCAAGCTGGTGCTGAAAAAGGATGCCAAGCGTGGGGGGTCCCGGCAGGTGCAACGTTCAGTGGTTGCCGAGGAGCCCTGTGAGGCAGCTGACGAGGCTCCCAGTGTGCTGCCCATTGCCCGGCCTCTTGGGAAGGAGCCTCTCCCTCTCATCTTGGCCTCCGGAGTGGCGATGGATGCTGACCATCCGTTGCATTTTGAAATTGTTGACCGTGTGCGTCCTGCTCCGTGGTGCCCTTCTACCATCTGGATTCGTCGGGCTAAGTGTTTTATTGTGGGTGTGCCAGAGTTAATGCCTGATCCTCGTACGCTCAATAGTGACCATGTTTCGGAGGACATTATGTTACTTTGGGAAGCGTACTGTATTCGCTTCCCGGCGGAAGAGTGGCCGGACAAGTATGAGATCTTTTCGTAGTCTGTGTGCTTGCTGTGTGTTTTCTTTTTCTTTTGTTTTCTTGTGTTTTTGATGTTGGCCCTTCAGGCCGGTGTTTAGTGACTTGTGTTTTTGCCTGCTTTTTTATTGTAATTGGCCTCGCCTTTTGTTACGGGGCCTTCATGTATTGATTTTCTGTTGCTTTGCCTGTTGCCTCTTGTTGTATGTTTTGTTTTTTGGAGGTGTTGTGTTGTACTGTGATTGCTGGATTGCCATTGTATTCTGTTTTATGTTTTGATGTATGCTGTATTTTTCATGTTTTTCTTGTGTATGTGTTTTGTTGTGCTATGCTGTTTTGTTGTGCTCGGCTGTCGGCCCTTCTGGCCGGTGGTCTATTGTTTTCCTTTATGTATTCTGTATTTTTATTGTATTTAATTTGCATGCTCTGCATGTAAAAATAAAAAAAAAAAAAAAAAAAAAAACTACCTGTCCGTCGCCTGCTCATCGCTGATTGGCTGCGTGTCCAGTTGCACCTGTCTTCCCATTACCTTACCACACACGAAGTTCCAGATTTTCTATTTTTTGTTTCTATATGTGACGAGGCCATACCCCTAGCTTTTGAAACAGCCGAACACCAACGCGTTACCGTCACTATATATATATATATATATATAATATATATATATATATATATATATATATATATATATATATATATATATATATATATATATATATATATGTTTCATTGAATATGACCGCATATTCTGTATTTATTATTTTCTGGTTTAGGGCTTCTATCCCTCTAACTATTTTCTTAGCATCAGGGCTTAATTGGAATAGGAGTTCTCCAAAACTCATTTTCGTACTTTTAAGGTGAAGAAAAGAAGTGATTTACTATAGAGTGTATTTATTTGTATAATTTCCACGACGTTTCGAACCTCCATGGTTCATTCTCAAGTGAACAATCTTACAATACTAGTTGATTTTATACCCGCATTAGGTCAGGTGATAATACAATGAAGGTGAAAAACATGGGGGGATACATAAGGGATAAACATAAGGGCTGCAGAAGGCTTATTGGCCCATACGAGGCATCTCCTATCTAAACACAAAGATTAATCCAGTGTAATTGGCCTGTTATGTTGGACATAACAGGCCAATTACACTGGATTAATCTTTGTGTTTAGATAGGAGATGCCTCGTATGGGCCAATAAGCCTTCTGCAGCCCCTATGTTTATCCCTTATGTATCCCCCCATGTTTTTCACCTTCATTGTATTATCACCTGACCTAATGCGGGTATAAAATCAACTAGTATTGTAAGATTGTTCACTTGAGAATGAACCATGGAGGTTCGAAACGTCGTGGAAATTATACAAATAAATACACTCTATAGTAAATCACTTCTTTTCTTCACCTTAAAAGTACGAAAATGAGTTTTGGAGAACTCCTATTCCAATTAAGCCCTGATGCTAAGAAAATAGTTAGAGGGATAGAAGCCCTAAACCAGAAAATAATAAATACAGAATATGCGGTCATATTCTATGAAACATGTTTGAAAGAAAACCTGCTGCCAGTATACACCAATATATATATATATATATATATATATATATATATATATATATATATATATATATATATATATATATATATATATATATATATATATATATATACGTAAATCAAATAGGTGAACACACATGGAGAGGGGACCTGAGCCTTAAACCATGAGAACATTGCTTCTCACACTCACACAACGCCTGAGAGACAATGGCTGAGCATGTTGAGAAGAAGTGTGGAGAGTGAGAGAGAGAAAAGAGGCATTATCTTATTATATTAATTGATATATTTTGTTCAAACATATATATATATATATTGTGACGATAATCTCTTTCAAGAGAGATTGAGCCTGCTCTTCCCTACCTTAAGTTACGCCAAAAGACACAAGTATAAGATGCTACATTCAAGATATGTCACCAGTAGCACAAAACGTTTTGACCAGGAGGCAAAACGTATCCAAGATCCCCCTACTCCACACACCCTCCACGCGCCGACTCGTCATCAAACCAGCTAACTACCCTTCACCAGCTTGCCTGCCTCTGATTGGCGATTCGCCAGCCGCGCACCTGCACCCAGCACCTCAGCGCCCTCTACACGAATCGACGTCTGAGCCTGACCAGCTATCCACTTCAGAATATTCCTTGTGCTCTTACGGATGACATCTCTCTCTGGCATACTCGCTCATTAGCTCGTATACGAAGGGAGGTTTCAGCCATAGCCGATATTCTCAGCACCATTTAAACATTGTATTTTGTATTTCACATTGTCTTTGAATTTTCTTTATTATTTAACTGTAATTTAACTTCCCGAGATTTGTCTTTATTTTCATTTGTTTAAAGTAAATATATTAAAGTTTCATTGTTCATATTTTGTGTTTTACGTGTTCCTCCCTCTAACTTATCACAGACAACAGGCACGCAGTCTATATTTTTGTTTAAAGTGTGACCAGGCTTTGACACCTGCCATTGGAGGACTGCTGAACACCAACACTTTCCCGTCACATTTTAATGGGGGCCTGTCCAAGGAGCTTCACTCAGGTACTAGTACCAGAACGTCAATTTGTGGTAAGCGTACTTCTCTTTGCTAAAGTAGCCTTTCAATATTATCATTAATTTTTATATTTATATGGTGCTGTGTGTATTGTGCATTCCGAGAGTAGCATATGGTGAGTGTGAGATAACTTTGGATTACGTGGTGACTGTAGGCCGCAGTCATTCTCCTAGTTGGTCATCTCTCCCTCCGTGTTATTACTCGTGTTTACCACCTTTTGTCCCTAGGATATTTCTCATATTTTCGGCAGATCATCATTTTGGTACCCTGGTACTGTGGTTTGTCTCTGGGTCAAAGCACCCTATCTTCTGCAATCCGACCGAAGGAGGAAAAGAGGGCCATAGTTCCTCTAGCACGGACTACGTTGCTGAGTTGGGACCTCAGCAGCAGTTCTCGTCACCAGTTGACACTCGCGCCCCTACACGTCGGTCAGAGATGATGATATTTACTGAGGTAGGGAATTAGCTTTCTTTTTACAGAGCACAAAGTTCGCTAATTCTATAAGTATCATATTCATTCAGTGGGAAACCCTTGCTTATATCCTATAGACTCGGCAAGGTATGCCTACATTCTTGGACTACCTAATTAACTTTTGGAGCAATTAAATGTTTCATTTGTTTTAGAAACTCGGTTTCACTTATTTAGTAGGATTTTCTTGCCCTTATTCTCTTACATTGAGTACCGGGTACAAGATTTCCTGCGACTTTGATTGACTAATCATTTACCATCCTATAATTAACTTGAATTGTTAAAGATTAAAATTCCACTAGATAGTTACCAGTTGCCACGTTGTCCTGTTTCTGACATTTACCATATCACAACTATATTCGTGTACATTTATTTGCTATCTTTCACCATGTTTCGTCTCCAAGCTTTCCGTAACGATCCAGTATAGGGACATTATGTCGTGCCAAGAGGACGGAATTACAAACTCTTGCACAAGAGTATCGACTAGATGTTCCCCATGGAACCAACAAAAATGAAATATATAACCTCATCATGGAACACCTCTTAGATGAAGGGATAATTGACTCTGAAACTCACGAAACTTATTCTATTGCAGATAAAACTGGTTTGGCAACTATGAAACTCAAACTAGAACTTGCCAAGCTCGAAAGAGTGCAACAACAAGCAGCTCTCCAAATGAAAGAAAGAGAGGCCGCCTTGAGGAAAGAAGAACAAGAGATGGACCTCAAGGAACGGGAGAATGCAATACTCCGTGAGAGTGCAGCTTGAAGCAAAACATCGTCACCTGGAGATGCAACGCGAGCATGACAAACAGCAAGCGGCTATGGCTATAGAATGTCGTCAACAAGAACTCGCGTTGGAGACTACGCACCTCACTCAACGCCAGCAAGCTACCGCCAGTCTTCCAGTAAGTTTCAATATCTCCCATGCAAGAAAGTTAATGCCACCATTCGTTGAGACAGAGATCGACGTATTTTTTACCACCTTTGAGACCCTAGCTAATCAACTTAGCTGGCCTGCTGACCAATGGTCCACCCTTCTCAGAGTGCATCTTACAGGTAGAGCTGCAGTTACTCTCAGTACCTTAGCGTCTGAGAATGACTACCAGACCCTGAAGCAAGCAGTGTTGGACGCCTATCTTCTCTCCACCGAAAGCTACCGACGAAAATTCCGTGACCATCTTAAGACAAGTACCACCACCTTTCTAGAATTTGCCAATACAAAGAAAAGATATTTTATGAAATGGCTGGAAGCAGCACATGTCTCTACATTTGCAGAACTCGTCAACCTCATGCTAGTTGAGGAATTCTTGAGACGTGTTCCCCCTTCCGTCCGTTTGTATCTAGCAGATAAAGAAGAAACCGACTGCATCCAATGTGCGAAGTCGGCTGACACCTACAGCCTCATCCACCGGCTGACACCAGAACCACCTTCCAGTAAGAAGTCTTGGTACAGTTACGATAAAGTGAGTACAGATGAAGCGAGCTCACAATTGTATTGTAAGTATTGCAAACTCTATGGACATACCATAGACAGATGTGTGAAGGCTCAATACAAGAGCAATGAATCTACTAAACCCAAACAGACTCCCTAAGTCCGGTAAGCCTGTGATGAATGTTGGTGTTAATGTTAATGATCTTTCTCTCTTCAGTAAACGCCTGTATCCTGGAACTGTCTCTACCAACGGTACAGATTCGGAGGGAAGTTTCAAATTGAAGATCTTGAGGGACACAGCGGCTCTTCAGTCCATTATGTTGAAATCGGCTGTGAATAACGTCACCTACACCGGGGAAACCGTCCTTATCACTGACCTCACTGCTACCACTCCATATCCACTCGCCAGAGTCCACCTGGATTGTCCCTTCGTGACCGGTGAAGTCCAAGTCGCCATCAGGGAAAAAGCCTTTTCCCATGCTTGGAGTGCAACTTCTCCTTGGCAACGACTTGGCAGAAGATCTGCAACCGCCCAACCTGA
Organism: Procambarus clarkii; assembly: GCF_040958095.1. Classification (NCBI taxonomy): domain Eukaryota; kingdom Metazoa; phylum Arthropoda; class Malacostraca; order Decapoda; family Cambaridae; genus Procambarus; species Procambarus clarkii. The sequence goes on along the minus strand of NC_091226.1, from coordinate 20,067,773 downwards.
TCATCACGAACAAACCCCAGGTGTGTACTTCTGTAATGGATAATCCCATCTTTGAATATGTTCCAGCAGAGGTCCAAGAGAGTGAAAGTTTCTCCTCCGGTTTTGGTGACCACCCGTGCACAAGGTGCACGACCGCAACCAGCTGACTCTACTGCTACCGCTGTCCCTCAAGACCCTCAGAATCTACCTCCCAATCTTACCAAGTTGGAGTTCCGTAAGTTACAGAGTGAAGATCAAGCATTAACACCATTATTCTTTCAGGCTGAGACTCAACCTGACCGTATCCCTGGGTTCTTCCTAGAGAATGAGTTGCTCTACCGCAGATACAGACCCAGTAAGCTGAAGGAGGATGATGATTGGGCCAATGTCGAACAACTAGTGATTCCCACCAGCATACGGCCCGATATTCTACACCTGGCCCACGGAGCTCTTTCTCACTATGGCTTCAACAAAACCTACCACGGAATCAGACAAGACTACTACTGGCCAGGTATGGTAAAAGACGTAAGAAATACGTAAGAGTGTCATATATGTCAGATGGCAGGTAAACCTAACATCTCTATTCCCCAGGCTCTACTGAAACCAATCCAGGTGCCTGCGGAACCTTTCCACAGACTCATCATAGACTGTGTTGGTCCTTTACCACGGATCAGTTCTGGCAACGCATATATAATAACTATCATGTATCCTACCACCAGGTTTCCCATAGCAGTTCCAGTAAAGAACATTACGGCTGCTACAGTGGTGAAACGCCAATTGAAGATCTTCACCCAGTATGGATTTCCAAGAGAGGTTCAAAGTGACTGTGGCACCAACTTCACCAGTGATCTCTTCAAGAAGACTCTGGAGGAGTTCAACATCACACGGGTACTGTCCAGCCCCTATCATCCTGCTTCACAGGGTTCTCTTGAACGTAGTCATCAGACTATTAAAGCACTCCTAAAGAAATTCTGCAATGAGACTTTGAAGGACTGGGATAGACAACTTGATCTCATAATGTGCATTTTTCGAAGTCTCCCCAATGAGTCACTAGGAGTATCTCCTTATGAGATGCTCTACGGACGTATGTGCCGTACTCCTCTCAAAGCTATCAAGGACTCTCTACGTAATGCCACCTTCAGTGACCATCGGAATGTGCCCCAGTTTCTTCAAAACCTAAAACACATTCTAGAAAGTCCGTAAATTTGCTAATGACAACCTAGTGAAAGCCCAGGAGAGGATGAAGACTCATTTTGACCAGAGTAGCAAATTAAGGAAATTTATACCAGGAGACTTCGTATTGGCATACCTTCCTATCCCAGGTTCTCCATTGCAAAACAAGTTTTCAGGACCCTACCGTATCAAGGAGTGCAGGAACAACCAGAACTACGTTCTTCAGACTCCAGATAGGCGGCGGAGGACCCAGTTGTGCCACGTCAACCTCCTGAAGCAGTATCAAGGTATTCCCCCCACTGTGATGGTATCAGTTTCCGCGTTTAAAGGTCCATACCTCCACAATGAAACCTTCCCTGCTTCTCCCGAAAGCACTAACACTGAGTCGGTGCTTTCCAACTCGGAAATCCTTGCTAATCTTCATAACTATTTTCAGGACAACAATAGTGCACCTCTCATCAGAATCTTCAAGGAACACCAGAAGTTGTTCAACGATGATCCACAAGAGTGTAATGTGGTTCAGCACGACATCCAACTACTTCCCGACACACGGCCGCTTCGTCAACCTTTCTACCGAATCAGCCCGAGTAAAAAGGAAGTCCTGCGTGCTAAGGTACAGTACCTCCTAGATCATGGGCTGGCAACCCCTTGTGAGTCCCCTTGGGCCTCACCCTGCATCCTGGTGCCAAAACCGCATGGTAAGGCGAGACTATGTACCGACTATCGTAAATTAAATCTTGTGACTGTCAAGGATGCGTACCCCTTACCAAGAATAGATGACGCCATTGGTCATGCGCGGTACCTATCGAAGCTGGACTTGTTAAAAGGATATTACCAGGTATGCTTAACGGAGCGAGCTAAGGAAATGTCTGCCTCTACCACTCCTATTGGCCTTTACAGATACGAACGCCTTCCCTTTGGACCATGTAATGCCCCGGCCACCTTTCAGCGAGCTGTCAACCGCGTCATCCAGGGCTTGGATAACACCTACGCCTACTTGGATGATATCGTTGTGGCAACCAATACCTGGAGCGAACATCTGCTCCAGCTGCAACAGTTGTTTGCCAAGCTCCTGTCAGCCGGCCTCACCATCAACTTGGGCAAGTCCACCTTTGCCAAAGGTAAAGTGCGTTATCTTGGTCATGAGATAGGGAGTGGCAGCATAGCTCCGTTAAACATACATACCCAAGCCATCCAGCATTACCCACAGCCTACCACCAGGAAGCAGCTCCTGCGCTTCCGTGGTCTTGCCTCCTACTACCGTAGGTTTGTGAGGAACTTTAGTACGGTGGCAACACCCTTAATCACCTTAACCAGCCCCAAGCAACGGTATCATTGGACTATTCAGCAAACCGTTGCTTTTGAACAACTTAAATACCTGATCTGTTCTAATCCTATTCTCGCCTCGCCAGATATCACGAAGCCTTTCATCCTCCATGTCGACGCCAGTGGTACCGGCATCGGGGGTGTCCTGATGCAGCAACGAGGCGAGGAGATTCTGCCTTGTAGCTACTACTGCCATAAATTAAAGCCACACCAAAGGAACTACAGCACGATCAAGGAGCTACTATCAATCGTCCTGAACCTGCAGCACTTCGAACCGTACCTGCAAAGTGCTCGGTCTACCACCATCTATTCGGACCACAATCCCCTACACTTCCTGCAGCAAGCCCAATTCAACAACCAACGGCTTCTACGATGGGCTTTATATCTGCAGAATTTCAACCTGGAGATCTTCTACATCAAGGGTTCTGACAACATCATAGCAGACGCCCTCTCCAGAGTCTATGAGGTAGAGGCTGCTCCACCTACCACTCTACCACCTGAAGACATAACTTCAACCGGAACCGCAAGCTTCGGGGGAGAGTTGTGACGATAATCTCTTTCAAGAGAGATTGAGCCTGCTCTTCCCTACCTTAAGTTACGCCAAAAGACACAAGTATAAGATGCTACATTCAAGATATGTCACCAGTAGCACAAAATTTTTTGACCAGGAGGCAAAACGTATTAAAGATCCCTCTACTCCACACACCCTCCATGAGCCGGCTCGTCATCAAACCAGCTAACTACCCTTCACCAGCTTGCCTGCCTCTGATTGGTGACTCGCCAGCCGCACACCTGCACACAGCACCTCAGCGCCCTCTACACGAATTGACGTCTGAGCCTGACCAGTTATCCACCTCAGAATATTCCTTGTGCTCTTACGGATGACATCTCTCTCTGGTATACTCGCTCATTAGCTCGTATACTAAGGGAGGTTTCAGCCATAGCCGATATTCTCAGCACCATTTTAACATTGTATTTTGTATTTCACATTGTCTTTGAATTTTCTTTATTATTTAACTGTAATTTAACTTCCCGAGATTTGTCTTTGTTTTCATTTATGTTTAAAGTAAATATATTGAAGTTTCATTGTTCATATTTTGTGTTTTACGTGTTCCTCCCTCTAACTTACCACAGACAACAGGCACGCAGTCTATATTTTTGTTTAAAGTGTGACCAGGCTTTGACACCTGCCATTGGAGGACTGCCGAACACCAACACTCCACTTTCCCGTCACTAAATATATATATATATATATATATATATATATATATATATATATATATATATGTACATATATATATTGTGACGGTGTTTCCCCCCCCCCTCCCCTTATATTACTCCCACGCCAGCTGTAAGAGTCATATCTACTTTACCCGAACGTTCTCTGCCTTCCAGAGAACAATTTGACATATGTGGGAGCATGAGCATCAGTATGTGTGGGGGTGTTCCCTACAGCAAGTCGTGAGCCGGGACCAGGAGCTTCAATTCAACCCTCAACAGAGGACGAGTCTACATCATTTATGGTGGAAGTAGGTAATTCAGTTTTCCCCTTCCATTCCCCTTTAGTTAGCAATTAGCCAGAGTATCTTTCAATGTCGTGAGCAGGGCTCACCAATGTCTATGTTTCTAGTAAGACACAGTTGTGAAGGGAGATGCTATAGAGCTCTCACGAGGTATATATATATTGTGTGATTGCATCTGTGGTTTGATGAAGAGATTACTGTGACGAGGACATTTATAATTACATGTCATTTATATTATAAGTTCGTGCCAGAGGTTATGTGTATAAATATACAATTTAATAGTGTAAGGCTGTGTGCCTAGAGTAACCTCGTTATTATAAATATTGATAAAGTGAACTATATATACTGGAGTTATTAAATAGTATATTCATATGTCTAGTGGTTAATTGTGATTATGCCAGTGTTATGATATACTGTGAATGCGAGGGAATAATAAACGCCTCATGCCAATAGTGTGAGTATAGTGAGGAAGTGAGCAGTGTGAGGAACAGTGAGGAGTGTGAGTGGGCATGGCATCTCGCGAGTTGCCAAACGTTCGATAACACTGCACGTGGAGCGTGGGAACGCACGTCAACTGGGAGTGTTGCCATTCCCGGAGTGTTCCAGAATTGTGAAGAGGCGGCGAGAAGGCCATTTATTCCTTTGCCATGTTGTTGATGCAGAGTTATGGTTCTTTGATCTTTTAAATAAACTACAAAACCCCCGCCATGTTTGTGTCAACCTTCCATTACCTTATTGCTATTGAGACTATCTAAGAGAGTGATTTAAACATATACTTACCTGTTACCAAATTGATTAGTATTCCCTGGGGCCACTACTATATTACTATTATTCCACTGAGGTCTTACTGGACACGGTAAACACCAGTTGGCGACCTATAGTGAGCGGTAAAGCCCTCTGTCGGGGCGGGCACATGATCAAGTGAAGTGATCGTGTTCTCACTCGTCTTTAGGCTACGAGGCCAGCCGGAGACAGACTGAGAGACTCTTCTGGTGAACAGTGGCACTGTGAGGATCGAGTGCAGACCCGTGGGGGCTACAGTAAGTAATGTTTATCACTACTAATACTTGGTGGTGACTGGCTAGAGAGAGAGACACCTCGACATTGGCGACCTCGCCAGGATTACGATTATGATTGTGATGCTTGAGAGTGGCCAAAGGTATTAGGTACAGGTAACAGGTATTCACTCATAGCACAAGTATGGAGGATGAGAAGGTAGCAAGGTTTATTGACACCAGGGATGAATGAACAGGTGCTGGAGGATTGCACCAAGGCGCAGCTGCAGTTAATAGCTGACCACTTTGGAATCCAGTTGAGATCCTCCAAAGTGGGAGAAAGGAGGCTTGAGATTGTGGCACATCTCAAGGCCTGAGATGAGGCTGCAAGGGAGGAACGGCAACAGACACCTGCCAGTGCAAGGGAGAATTTAAGCATTGGTGGAAGCAGTAGGGGATCCAGCGGCAGCCGGCGCAGCGTCAAGCTGGAGATGATGAAGCTGCAGCTGAAGGCACAGCTGCGCAGGGAAGAGAGTTAGCATGAAGCACAGCTGAAGCGTGAAGAACGAGAAGCACAGCTGAAGCGTGAAGAACGAGAAGCACAGCTGAAGCGTGAAGAATGAGAAGCACAGCTGAAGCGTGAAAAATGAGAAGCACAGCTGAGACGGGAGGAGTGCGAGCTGGAAGCCAAGTTGAAGCGGCAAGAGATTGAAGCCAAAAGAGAGGTTGAGCTGAAGCATGCTGAACTAGGGCTAGCCCCACCCGCACCCCCACAGCAGGAGGACCGCCGGGTACGAGAGAGGGCGATTTACCGGTCTTTGTGCCTAATGAAGCTGAGGGCTTCTTTGACCATTTCGAGAGGGTAGCTACCTTGAAGTGGCCAAGAGCAGAGTGGGGGGAGCTGGTCCAGGGTAGGCTCACAGGTGAAGCTCACGAGACTTACAACATGCTTGACCTTGAGGAATGCACCAATTATGATGCAGCGAAGAGAGCGGTGCTTCACTTGTTTATGCTGACTCCAGAGTGTTACAGGAAAAGGTTCCAGGAATGTACCCGTTCGCCAGGTAAATCTTATGCAGAGACGGCGAGGGACATGGAAAGAAGATTTCTGAAGTGGTTGAAAGCTGAAGGAGCTAAGTCAGCTGAGGACATCAAACAGCTAATGGTCATGGAAAAATTTATGTCTGTGCTCTCTCCTGAGATCAGGATTAGAGTCAAGGAGGCGGACATAAGGGCTGAGGGCTGCTGCTGACAGAGCCGACATGTTGGAGGAAGTCTTGCGACCACGCAGAGAGGGACTGAACAGGCCGCCGGTGAACTCTGGCTATGGGAGTGGTTTTAGGAAGACGGACGGATGGAGGACAGGAACGAGTTCTCCCAAGTCCCACCTCTCGAGTGGAGACGGTAGGGGACTGAAAGGTTCCGTGGAACCAGTCAAGAAGCCCCTAGCTGAGAGTGCCGGATCTGTTGTTGTGCCGAGGGACGCTATGAGGGAGACGACGGAAAGCGCAAGGAAGACCCACGGAGCGACGGTCTCTGGAGGCGTTGCCAGGGCAAGCGGTGGTGGAAGGTCACCACCAAGAAGGGTCCGCTGCTACAACTGTGGAGGATATGGACATTTTGCGCAGGATTGTAAACGCACTAAGCAGCGTGGGAACGTTGCTTTCGGTAGGATGGAGGACCAAGTGGCCAAGAACGTGCGGGGTGAGTCTGTACCAAGTGTGGAGAAGAAAATTCACTTGTTCATGTGTGAGGGGACGGTAAGGATGGGGGAGGCAGACCCCGTTCCTGTGAAGATACTGAGGGACACCGGGGCTGATTTTACCCTGGTGAGTAGAACCCTGTTCCCCCGAGGGTTATGAGAATACCAGTGTGGGGGGTGGCTGTTGTGACCTCTGTGGGAGGCCCAGTGAGGATGCCCCTGCACAAGGTAACAATGGATTCTGATTATGGCTGTCAGACCCTAATGGTAGGGGTCTGCGCCTCAATGCCCAAGATGGAGGTGCAAGTCATCCTTGGGAATGACGCCTGTGGAGGATGTGTCCTCCCTAACCTCGTGAAGGGCGAGGAGTGCTTGGAGCACTACAGAGAGAAAGGCGGAGTATTAGACGCCTGTGGGAACGGGAAGGGAATCGCCGAGGTGGCGTTCCCTGTATGCGCTGAGATCCCAAGGCGGTGCAACGAGCATGGAGTGAGTGGGTCTGATGGGGCTGAAGAAGAGATGTCTGACAGCCAGGGGGTCGATCACCTCTTCGTGGAACTCGGAGAACAAGTGGAGGGCGAAGGCAACCCGGATGGTGAGCTACAAGTGACCCTCGCCAGTTCTCTTGGGGTGGACCGCGCTCGTCTTGGGGAGTTACAGCAGGTGGAGTTCCCAGAGTTGATTCGGAAGGCCAAAGGAGGACGTGCTGGTCCTGAGATTGCCACACATTTTTATCTGCAAGATGGGATGCTGATGAGACAATGGAGGCCTGTGAGAATGGAGGCCAGAGAGGAATCAGTAGGTATGAGGCACCAGGTAGTGTTGCCAGCCCAGTGCAGAGCGGCAGTGCTGGATCTGTCGCACTCTGTGGATTCTGCAGGTCACCTGGGAGTGACCAAGACTCTATGCAAGATCAGGGACCATTTCTACTGGCCGGGTATGGACGCCGATGTGAGGCGTCACTGTAATACTTGCTTACCTTGCCAGAGAGCAGGAAAGAGTGTACCAGTGATACCAAAGGCCCCGTTAGTCCCTGTTCCTGCATTTGGGCCAGCGTTTGAACGTCTGTTGGTCGATGGGGTAGGACCGTTGCCACGGACGAGAAAGGGAAACACCTACCTGATGACCATCATGTGTGCGGCAACAAGGTTCCCGGAAGCAGTCCCGATGTGATGCTTGACGTCAAAAGGTGTAGCCGGGCAGTTGCAGTGTTTTTTCTCTTGGGCGGGAATGCCCAGGGAAATCCAAACGGACTGTGGGAGCGTAATCCAGTCCAAGTGGTTTAGACAGACCGTGTTGAATTGGGGAGTAACTCAGATTCGGTCGTCGCCCTACCGACCTCAGACGCAAGGGGCGATCGAAAGGTTTCGCTCCACACTGAAAACCATTCTGAGAGTGTTCTGTGCGGAACAAGGAGCCGAGTGGGATGAAGCAGTTACCCTGCATTGTTTGCTATACGGAACGCTGTTGTGGAGTCACTGGGTCTCTCACCGTTCCAACTGGTATATGGACATGAGGTACGGAGTTCTCTATCCATGCTGAGAGAGCAATGGGCGCAAGGAGTGACCGTGGGAATGGTCAGCGAATATGTGCAGAAATTTAAAGAACGTCTCGCAATGACGAAAGAGCTAGCAGGAAAGCATTTGAAGGAGGCGCAGCAAAAGATGTCAGAGTTGTACGACAAGAAAGCCATGCGAAGAGAGTTCCAGGTTGGGTCCCAGGTTATGGTGTTACTGCTAGGGAAGAGCCGTGTGACCGAGTCACGATTTGAGGGACCGTATAAGGTGCTAAGACGATTGGGTCCAGTAAGCTATGAAGTCAGCAAGCTGGACAGACCCCGCAAGACACAGGTGTGTCATATTGACCGTCTGAAGCCTTTCTTCCCTGAAGAAGGAGGAGCCGCCGTGCAGGACGGAACAATGCCACGAGAATTACAGCAGAAAGTGGTCTTATGCGTGCAGGTGAATCAAGAGATTCCAGCAGAGAAAGGAAAATGGTCCAGGGCGGACAGCACCCATCTCTCCAATGCGGAGAGTTTGGAGAATATCGGAGTCAAGCTTCAACACCTGGATGGAAGACAGAGCGGATCTGACAGACCTGTTGAGAGAGAATGCAGCTCTTTTTACCGACGTGCCCCGACGCCACAAGAGTATGACGCACGAGGTAGAGGTGAGGGACGCCAGGCCCATTAAACAGAGCGCTTATAGGGTCAGCCCTGAGAAGCGAGAGTTGATGAGGAAGGAGGTAGAGTACCTTCTTGAGAATGACCTTGCCGAGCCTAGCAACAGCGAGTGGAGTTCCCCGTGTTTGCTGGTTAAGAAAAGCGACGGTACATACTGCTTTTGCACGGACTACAGGAAGGTGAACTCCATCACTGGCAGATTCCCACCCCATGCCCAGAGTGAGTGATTGCATCGATCAGGTGGGTAGTGCCAGATATGTGAACAAGGTCGACCTGCTCAAGGTATATTACCAAATCTCGTTAACTCCCGAGGCTAGGAAGATATCAGCTTTTGTAACACCAGATGGACTGTATCAGTATAAAGTTTTGCCCTTCGGGATGAAGAACAGCGGGAGTTGTTTTCAACGTATGATGAACGAGTTGCTGAGAGGAGCCGAAGGCTGCAGTGTGTACATTGACGATACAATAGTGTACTCCGACGATTGGGAGGCACACCTAGGGCGACTCAGGGAGCTGTTCAGGAGGCTGGAAGATGCTAACTTGACCGTGAACCTAGCCAAGAGTGAGTTTGGGAAGGCCCATCTAGAATACCTAGGCTTCGTCATCGGTCAAGGAGAGGTTACCCCTGTGGACCACAAGTATCAGCTATTAGAGAGTACCCAATACCCAGGACACGGAAGGAATTGCTGAGGTATCTTGGGATGATTGGATACTATCGTGGTTTCTGTAAGAACTTTTCCACAATAGCGCATGCTCTGACAGAATTACTCTCTAAGAATACACGATGGAAGTGGGGAGAGGCCTGCCAGGAATCTTTCGAGAAGACGAAGAACCTGTTGACAAAGGCCCCAGTGTTGATATCCCAAGATTTTACAGCCAGGTTCATTCTGTAAGTAGATGCCAGTGATGTAGGGATAGGAGCCATGTTGTCCCAGGAAAGGAGCGAGGTACATAGGCCTGTCACATTTTACTCCAAGAAATTCGTGAAGTACCAGCATGTCTATAGTACCATCGAAAAGGAGGCTTTGGCTTTGTAATGGCCCTAAAGCACTTCGACGTGTACGTGGGAGGAGGGGCGAGGCCTGTTCTTGTTTTTACAGATCACAACCCTCTGACTTTCTTGTACAAGATAAGAAACTCCAACCAGAGGGTGACAAGGTGGCATTACTACTACAAGAATACTGGTTAGAAATTAAGCACATCAGAGGAAGGACAACGTGGTAGCGGATGCCCTTTCCCGAGTACACTAAACGGATATGACTCTTATTTTAAGGGGAGGGGTATGTGAAGGTGTTCGCCCCCCCCCCTTATATTTCTCCCACGCCAGCTGTAAGAGGCATATCTACTTTACCCGAAGGTTCTCTGCCTTCCAGAGAACAATTTGACGTATGTGGGAGCATGAGGTGTTCTCGCATAGAAGAGAAATTATCTAAAGAAGAGTGTTTTAGCCAGTGGCTTAGGCCCTTTTGGACGCCAAGATGGCGACGACTCCTACGTTTTCGCGCCAAAATGTTATGACGTCAGTGGTACCAGATTGGCCAAGAACGGTGACGTGGTACAGGGAGCCAATGAGAAACGTCCATGGCAAGTGTGTCGTCACGAGTGGAGGTAGGTCCAGGCCGTGCGCCCCCGTGGCGCCAGGAGTTAGATACGACACGTCGTCAAGGGCGGACGTGCGATAGGGGGATCCAGTCAGACAGTATTCGCCCTTCTCCGGTGAATATACGCATCACCAGTGGTCTGCGAGCTTCCTGTGAGGTCTTCCTTAACTCTGTGAGGCGGACAGAAGAAGGAATTGACGGGAAATGAGCAACAAGTGCTCCAGTGACAGGTGCTTAGCAAGAGTGAAGCCTGGACAGTGAGGTCAGGGGCGACTGTACAGTTTCACCAGTCGAATAATGACGTAGCAGCTGGGCCAGTTCACCGTGAGGAAGAAGAAGAACAGACTAGCTGGGAATATGAACGACTGCAGCCGGGAGTAAGGACTGCAGACGTAGTTGTGAGGAGGAGGTGACGGTCAGGAGACCGACTCCAACCCTTCAGAGACACGCTTTTTGGGTGTTGGTTGAGGTCCTGGGAAGAGCATCAGTGTGTTTGGGGGTGTTCCCTACAGCAAGTCGTGAGCCGAGACCAGGAGCTTTAATTCAACCCTCAACAGAGGACGAGTCCACATCATGTATGGTGGAAGTAGGTAATTCAGTTTTCCCTCCCATTCCCCATTAGTTAGTGATTAGCCAGAGTATCTTCTATGTCATGAGCAGGGCTCACCAATGTCTATGTTTCTAGTAAGACACAGTTGTGAAGGGAGATGCTATAGAGCTCTCACGAGGCATATATATATTGTGTGATTGCATCTGTGGTTTGATGAAGAGATTACTGTGACGAGGACATTTATATTTGCATGTCAATTATATTATAAGTTCGTGCAAGAGGTTATGTGTATAAATATACAATTTAAATGTGTGAGGCTGTGTGCCTAGAGTTACCTCGTTATTATAAATATTGATAAAGTGAACTATATATACTGGAGTTATTAAATAATATATTCATTTGTCTAGTGGTTAATTGTGATTATGCCAGTGTTGTGATATACTGTGAATGCGAGGGAATAATAAACGTCTCACGCCAACAGTGTGAGTATAGTGAGGAAGTGAGCAGTGTGAGGAACAGTGAGGAGTGTGAGTGGGCATGGCATCTCGCGAGTTGCCAAATGTTCGATAACACTGCACGTGGAGCGTGGGAACGCATGTCAACTGGGAGTGTTGCCATTCCCGGAGTGTTCCAGAATTGTGAAGAGGCGGAGAGAAGGCTGCTCATTTATTCCTTTGCCATGTTGTTGATGCAGAGTTATGGTTCTTTGATCTTTTAAATAAACTACAAAACCACCGCCATGTTTGTGTCAACCCTCCATTACCTTGTTGCTATTGAGACTATCTAAGAGAGTGATTTAAACATATACTTACCTGTTACCAAATTGATTAGTATTCCCTGGGGCCACTACTATATTACTATTATTCCACTGAGGTCTTACTGGACACGGTAAACACCAGTTGGCGACGTCTCTGTATACTCTGTCCATAGGAATGGACAGAGTATACACACAATGGACATGAATGGACACAGCCATAGGAATGATACTGGACAGAGTATACAGAGACGAGAGCACCCCCAAATTAGACATACCTGAGCCACACTTGAAAAGTCTTCTCGAAGCATGTACAAAGGAAGCCCCTTTCATCAGTCCACAAGGAGACATGTATTTACAAATAGACGGAGTAGCAATGGGCTCCCCCTTTGGAGTTTTATTTGCTAATTTCTATATGGGAACCATCGAAGACAGGGTCTTCAGTAGCAGACAAAAACCAACTGTATACTGCCGTTATGTAGATGACATATTCGTAATAGTAAAAGACTCAGATCTCCGCAGTGTACAGTCTCCGCAGTCTACACCACGGAGACAGCAGTCTCCGTGGTGTAGTGGTAAGACACTCGCCTGGCGTTCCGCGAGCGCTATGTCATGGGTTCGTATCCTGGCCGGGGAGGATTTACTGGGCGCAATTCCTTAACTGTAGCCTCTGTTTAACGCAACAGTAAAATGTGTACTTGGATGAAAAAACGATTCTTCGCGGCAGGGGATCGTATTCCAGGGACCATAGGATTAAGGACTTGCCCGAAACGCTACGTGTACTAGTGGCTGTACAAGAATGTAACAACTCTTCTATATATCTCAAAAAAAAAAAAAAAAAAAAAAAAAAAAAAAGATGAACTAATTGACCTAAAAAGACACCTAGAGAGAGAGTCAGTACTACGATTTACACATGAAAATAGTGAAAATAACAGTCTGCCATTCTTGGATGTACTAATAACAAAAACAGGAACCTCTTTAAGCACCAACGTATATACCAAGCCCACCAACATAGGATTATGCCTGAACGGTAGAAGTGAGTGCCCCCAAAGATACAAAGCCAGTGTTCTCAATGCTTATATTCGTCGAGCGCTTACCCACTGCTCTGAATGGAGCAACGTGAGTAGAGAGTTTGAAAGAGTAACTCAGGTATTGGTGAACAACGGATATAGCAACGCGGAAATAAACGCTGCTATAAGAAGACACTTGGACCGTTGGTATAATTCAGAACCTAGAACAGAAACCACAACACCCCCAATAAAATTATATTACAAATCAACCATGCACAGTGAACATATAAAAGAGGAAAGAATAATGAAAGAAATAATCCGTAAAGGAGTAAAAAGCACTACTCCTAACCAAAACATAAACCTGATAATATTCTACAAAACCAAGAAGACTTCCGAACTCCTTATCAAAAACAGCCCGAAGCCGACGGAGAACCCTCTACAGCAGTCAAGCGTTGTATACATGTACACTTGCCCCCACGAAGGATGTAACCTTCTATGTAAGTACATAGGTATGACGTCGACCAAGCTGACGAGGCGTTTGACATGCCATCTTCAATCTGGTGCCCCTAGGAATCACATGAGACAAGCCCATGACATTATTCTAACCAGAGAAATGTTGAACATGAATACCTGCATAATAGACAAAACCCAAGATGCAAGAAGATTACAAATTCTTGAGGCAATTCACATAAGAATAGAGCGACCTACCATGAACACCCAAATCACGGAACTATTTACTCTACCCACCATGAGAGTAAGGACAAGACAAGAACATATCGATGCCAACACAGAAGACAATGTCCAACATAATAGGCCAATTACACTGGATTAATCTTTGTGTTTAGATAGGAGCTGCCTCGTATGGGCCAATAAGCCTTCTGCAGCCTCTATGTTTCACCTCACACTTATCCCTTATGTATCCCCCCATGTTTTCACCTTTATTGTATTATCACCTGACCCAGTGCGGGTATAAAATCAACTAGTATTGTAAGATCTGTTCACTTGAGAATGAACCATGGAGGTTCGAAACGTTGTGCAAATTATATAAATAAGTGTAATACACTCTATAGTAAATCACTTCTTTTCTTCACCTCAAAAGTACAAAAATGAGTTTTGGAGAACTCCTATTTCAATTAAGCCCTGATGCTAAGAAAATAGTTAGAGGGATAGAAGCCCTAAACCAGAAAATAATAAACACAGAATATGCGGTCATATTCAATGAAACATATATATATATATATATATATATATATATATATATATATATATATATATATATATATATATATATATATATATATATATATATATATATATATATATATATATATATTTTGGTAGCAGTCTTTCCTGTAGACATATTTTATTAAATATGACCGAAAAAGTAAGATTAATAATTCTAACACGAATTTTCTCAATCTTTCGTACATTATGCTTCACTGTTGGAGGTAAATCAAAAATCACTTCTCCAAAATTCATTTTTATTTCTAGTCTGACGCGACACGGGCGCGTTTCGTAAAACTTATTACATTTTCAAAGACTTCACAAATACACAACTGATTAGAACTTGCGTTTCCCTGATTTTATATCTACATTTGAGTGAGGTGGGAAGGGTGATGTGGCATTACATTTGAGTGAGGTGGGAAGGATGATGTGGCATTAGAGGATATTAATAGGGTATTAAAAGTATCAACACAAGACAGAACACGAAACAATGGATATTGAATAGAAGTGTTTGTAGAAAGCCTATTGGTCCATATTTCTTGATGCTTCTATATTGGAGCGGAGTCTTGAGGTGGGTAGAATATAGTTGTGCAATAATTGGCTGTTGATTGCTGGTGTTGACTTCTTGATGTGTAGTGCCTCGCAAACGTCAAGCCGCCTGCTATCGCTGTATCTATCGATGATTTCTGTGTTGTTTACTAGGATTTCTCTGGCGATGGTTTGGTTATGGGAAGAGATTATATGTTCCTTAATGGAGCCCTGTTGTTTATGCATCGTTAAACGCCTAGAAAGAGATGTTGTTGTCTTGCCTATATACTGGGTTTTTTGGAGCTTACAGTCCCCAAGTGGGCATTTGAAGGCATAGACGACGTTAGTCTCTTTTAAAGCGTTCTGTTTCGTGTCTGGAGAGTTTCTCATGAGTAGGCTGGCCGTTTTTCTGGTTTTATAGTAAATCGTCAGTTGTATCCTCTGATTTTTGTCTGTAGGGATAACGTTTCTATTAACAATATCTTTCAGGACCCTTTCCTCTGTTTTATGAGCTGTGGAAAAGAAGTTCCTGTAAAATAGTCTAATAGGGGGTATAGGTGTTGTGTTAGTTGTCTCTTCGGAGGTTGCATGGCTTTTCACTTTCCTTCTTATGATGTCTTCGATGAAACCATTGGAGAAGCCGTTATTGACTAGAACCTGCCTTACCCTACAGAGTTCTTCGTCGACTTGCTTCCATTCTGAGCTGTGGCTGAGAGCACGGTCGACGTATGCGTTAACAACACTCCTCTTGTACCTGTCAGGGCAGTCGCTGTTGGCATTTAGGCACATTCCTATGTTTGTTTCCTTTGTGTAGACTGCAGTGTGGAAACCTCCGCCCTTTTCCATGACTGTTACATCTAGAAAAGGCAGCTTCCCATCCTTTTCCGTCTCGTAAGTGAAACGCAGCACGGAACTCTGCTCAAATGCCTCCTTCAGCTCCTGCAGATGTCTGACATCAGGTACCTGTGTAAAAATGTCGTCAACATACCTGCAGTATATGGCCGGTTTCAAGTTCATGTCGACTAAGACTTTTTGCTCGATGGTACCCATGTAGAAGTTTGCAAACAGGACACCTAGGGGAGAACCCATAGCGACCCCATCTACTTGCTTATACATATGCCCATCCGGGCTCAAGAAGGGTGCCTCTTTAGTACAAGCTTGGAGTAGTTTCCTCAGAATACTTTCTGGCATGTCAAGAGGAGTACAGGCTGGATCACGATACACTCTGTCGGCTATCATTCCGATTGTCTCGTCCACAGGTACGTTGGTAAACAGCGATTCTACGTCCAACGAGGCTCTTATCCCTGTGGCCCGTGCGCCCCGCAGTAAGTCCACAAATTCCTTTGGAGACTTCAGGCTGAAGGCGCAAGGAACATAAGGAGTCAGCAGGCCGTTGAGTCGCTTTGCCAATCTGTACGTGGGTGTGGGTATCTGGCTAATGATTGGCCGAAGTGGGTTTCCAGGCTTGTGCGTCTTGACATTTCCATACGCATATCCAGGTTTATATTCCCCAATGATCTTTGGCAGGTGGAGTCCGGATTTCTTGGCGTTCACAGTTTCGATCAGTTTGTTGACCTTTGTTTTTAATTCGGCTGTAGTGTCCTTCGTTACCCTTTGGAACTTAGTTTGGTCAGAGAGTATGATGTTCATTTTCGCCAGATATTCGTCTTTTTTAAGAATGACATATATTGGCGACTTGTCACCTCTCCTGACAACTATCTCCTTGTTCTCACGAAGGCTTTTAGCTGCCGCTCTAAGCTCGGGGGACAGTATGGTGCTTCTGTAGTTGCCTCGATTCTTTCCTCCTTCTGCAATAAGTTCTGCTTGTAAGGTATCTTTGGTAGTGACCTTCTTTTGTGTCTCGAGGTCGAATATGTCGTCCAACAGAATTTCCAACTCCACTTTCCGGGCCATTTCACTCGGTCTGGACATAACATGACAGTTTATGCCCAGATTTAGGAGAGTGACTTGGTCCTCAGTGAGGTTAATTCCTGCAAGGTTCAGGAAGCCATCTCTTGGTCGTGGAATTGCCATAGGTCCTCCATATAATGTTAGTTTCTTGATAATCCTTGTTTCAGTGTTGAGGTGATGTTGGTCTGTGAGGATGTCGAGGTGTTGTTCAATGCGGGTACGGATACTATGGTCGATGTTGCTATTTCTCCACTCGTTTGTAGCATGAAGTAGTTGCGTTTTTTTGTCTTTGATTTCATTCTCTGCCTTGTATATCTGATCACGAATCAGATCCTGGCGATATTTTATCGTGAAGGCTTGATTCCTTGCTGCTGGGTCGTGCACTTTAACATTAGTATATTTTGGTAGCAGTCTTTCCTGTAGACATATTTTATTAAATATGACCGAAAAAGTAAGATTAATAATTCTAACACGAATTTTCTCAATCTTTCGTACATTATGCTTCACTGTTGGAGGTAAATCAAAAATCACTTCTCCAAAATTCATTTTTATTTCTAGTCTGACGCGACACGGGCGCGTTTTGTAAAACTTATTACATTTTCAAAGACTTCACAAATACACAACTGATTAGAACTTGCGTTTCCCTGATTTTATATCTACATTTGAGTGAGGTGGGAAGGGTGATGTGGCATTACATTTGAGTGAGGTGGGAAGGATGATGTGGCATTAGAGGATATTAATAGGGTATTAAAAGTATCAACACAAGACAGAACACGAAACAATGGATATTGAATAGAAGTGTTTGTAGAAAGCCTATTGGTCCATATTTCTTGATGCTTCTATATTGGAGCGGAGTCTTGAGGTGGGTAGAATATAGTTGTGCAATAATTGGCTGTTGATTGCTGGTGTTGACTTCTTGATGTGTAGTGCCTCGCAAACGTCAAGCCGCCTGCTATCGCTGTATCTATCGATGATTTCTGTGTTGTTTACTAGGATTTCTCTGGCGATGGTTTGGTTATGGGAAGAGATTATATGTTCCTTAATGGAGCCCTGTTGTTTATGCATCGTTAAACGCCTAGAAAGAGATGTTGTTGTCTTGCCTATATACTGGGTTTTTTGGAGCTTACAGTCCCCAAGTGGGCATTTGAAGGCATAGACGACGTTAGTCTCTTTTAAAGCGTTCTGTTTCGTGTCTGGAGAGTTTCTCATGAGTAGGCTGGCCGTTTTTCTGGTTTTATAGTAAATCGTCAGTTGTATCCTCTGATTTTTGTCTGTAGGGATAACGTTTCTATTAACAATATCTTTCAGGACCCTTTCCTCTGTTTTATGAGCTGTGGAAAAGAAGTTCCTGTAAAATAGTCTAATAGGGGGTATAGGTGTTGTGTTAGTTGTCTCTTCGGAGGTTGCATGGCTTTTCACTTTCCTTCTTATGATGTCTTCGATGAAACCATTGGAGAAGCCGTTATTGACTAGAACCTGCCTTACCCTACAGAGTTCTTCGTCGACTTGCTTCCATTCTGAGCTGTGGCTGAGAGCACGGTCGACGTATGCGTTAACAACACTCCTCTTGTACCTGTCAGGGCAGTCGCTGTTGGCATTTAGGCACATTCCTATGTTTGTTTCCTTTGTGTAGACTGCAGTGTGGAAACCTCCGCCCTTTTCCATGACTGTTACATCTAGAAAAGGCAGCTTCCCATCCTTTTCCGTCTCGTAAGTGAAACGCAGCACGGAACTCTGCTCAAATGCCTCCTTCAGCTCCTGCAGATGTCTGACATCAGGTACCTGTGTAAAAATCACGAGTGTATCGTGATCCAGCCTGTACTCCTCTTGACATGCCAGAAAGTATTCTGAGGAAACTACTCCAAGCTTGTACTAAAGAGGCACCCTTCTTGAGCCCGGATGGGCATATGTATAAGCAAGTAGATGGGGTCGCTATGGGTTCTCCCCTAGGTGTCCTGTTTGCAAACTTCTACATGGGTACCATCGAGCAAAAAGTCTTAGTCGACATGAACTTGAAACCGGCCATATACTGCAGGTATGTTGACGACATTTTTACACAGGTACCTGATGTCAGACATCTGCAGGAGCTGAAGGAGGCATTTGAGCAGAGTTCCGTGCTGCGTTTCACTTACGAGACGGAAAAGGATGGGAAGCTGCCTTTTCTAGATGTAACAGTCATGGAAAAGGGCGGAGGTTTCCACACTGCAGTCTACACAAAGGAAACAAACATAGGAATGTGCCTAAATGCCAACAGCGACTGCCCTGACAGGTACAAGAGGAGTGTTGTTAACGCATACGTCGACCGTGCTCTCAGCCACAGCTCAGAATGGAAGCAAGTCGACGAAGAACTCTGTAGGGTAAGGCAGGTTCTAGTCAATAACGGCTTCTCCAATGGTTTCATCGAAGACATCATAAGAAGGAAAGTGAAAAGCCATGCAACCTCCGAAGAGACAACTAACACAACACCTATACCCCCTATTAGACTATTTTACAGGAACTTCTTTTCCACAGCTCATAAAACAGAGGAAAGGGTCCTGAAAGATATTGTTAATAGAAACGTTATCCCTACAGACAAAAATCAGAGGATACAACTGACGATTTACTATAAAACCAGAAAAACGGCCAGCCTACTCATGAGAAACTCTCCAGACACGAAACAGAACGCTTTAAAAGAGACTAACGTCGTCTATGCCTTCAAATGCCCACTTGGGGACTGTAAGCTCCAAAAAACCCAGTATATAGGCAAGACAACAACATCTCTTTCTAGGCGTTTAACGATGCATAAACAACAGGGCTCCATTAAGGAACATATAATCTCTTCCCATAACCAAACCATCGCCAGAGAAATCCTAGTAAACAACACAGAAATCATCGATAGATACAGCGATAGCAGGCGGCTTGACGTTTGCGAGGCACTACACATCAAGAAGTCAACACCAGCAATCAACAGCCAATTATTGCACAACTATATTCTACCCACCTCAAGACTCCGCTCCAATATAGAAGCATCAAGAAATATGGACCAATAGGCTTTCTACAAACACTTCTATTCAATATCCATTGTTTCGTGTTCTGTCTTGTGTTGATACTTTTAATACCCTATTAATATCCTCTAATGCCACATCATCCTTCCCACCTCACTCAAATGTAATGCCACATCACCCTTCCCACCTCACTCAAATGTAGATATAAAATCAGGGAAACGCAAGTTCTAATCAGTTGTGTATTTGTGAAGTCTTTGAAAATGTAATAAGTTTTACGAAACGCGCCCGTGTCGCGTCAGACTAGAAATAAAAATGAATTTTGGAGAAGTGATTTTTGATTTACCTCCAACAGTGAAGCATAATGTACGAAAGATTGAGAAAATTCGTGTTAGAATTATTAATCTTACTTTTTCGGTCATATTTAATAAAATATATATATATATATATATATGTCGTACCTAGTAGCCAGAACGCACTTCTCAGCCTACTATGCAAGGCCCGATTTGCCTAATAAGCCAAGTTTTCCTGAATTAATATATTTTCTCTAATTTTTTTCTTATGAAATGATAAAGCTACCCATTTCACTATGTATGAGGTCAATTTTTTTTTATTCGAGTTAAAATTAACGTAGATATATGACCGAACCTAACCAACCCTACCTAACCTAACCTAACCTATCTTTATAGGTTAGGTTAGGTAGCCGAAAAAGTTAGGTTAGGTTAGGTTAGGTAGGTTAGGTAGTCGAAAAAACATTAATTCATGAAAACTTGGCTTCTTAGGCAAATCGGGCCTTGCATAGTAGGCTGAGAAGTGCGTTCTGGCTACTAGGTACGACATATATATATATAAATATATATATATATATATATATATATATATATATATATATATATATATATATATATATATATATGTATATATGTATATATATATATGTATATATGTCGTACCTAGTAGCCAGAACGCACTTCTCAGCCTACTATGCAAGGCCCGATTTGCCTAATAAGCCAAGTTTTCATGAATTAATTGTTTTTCGACTACCTAACCTACCTAACCTAACCTAACCTAGCTTTTTCGGCTACCTAACCTAACCTAACCCATAATGATAGGTTAGGTTAGGTAGGGTTGGTTAGGTTCGGTCATGTATCTACGTTAATTTTAACTCCAATAAAAAAAACTTGACCTCATACATAATGAAATGGGTAGCTTTATCATTTCATAAGAAAAAAATTTGAGAAAATATATTAATTCAGGAAAACTTGGCTTATTAGGCAAATCGGGCCCTGAATTGTAGGCTGAGAAGTGCGTTCTGGCTACTAGGTACGACATATATATATATGTATATATATATATATGTATATATATATATATGTATGTCGTACCTAATAGCCATAACGTACTTCTCAGCCTACTATGCAAGGCCCGATTTGCCTAATAAGCCAAGTTTTCATGAATTAATTGTTTTTCGACAACCTAACCTACCTAACCTAACCTAACCTAACTTTTTCGGCTACCTAACCTATAGAGATAGGTTAGGTTAGGTTAGGTAGGGTTTGGTTAGGTTCGGTCATATATCTACGTTAATTTTACCTCAAATAAAAAAAATTGACCTCATACATAATGAAATGGGTAGCTTTATCATTTCATAAGAAAACAATTAGAGAAAATATATTAATTCAAGAAAACTTGGCTTATTAGGCAAATCGGGCCTTGCATAGTAGGCTGAGAAGTGCGTTCTGGCTACTAGGTACGACATGTATATATATATATATATATATATATATATGTATATCTATATATAGATATATATATATATATATATATATATATATATATATATATATATATATATATATGTATATATATATATATATATATATATATATATATATATATATATATATATATATATATATGTATATCTATATCTATATATATATATATATATATATATATATATATATATATATATATATATATATATATATATATATATATATATATATATATATATATATATATATATATATATATATATATATATATATATATATATAGTATATTTTGGTAGCAGTCATTCCTGTAGACATATATTATTAAATATGACTGAAAAAGTAAGATTAATAATTCTAACACGAATTTTCTCGATCTTTCTTATGTTATTTTTCACTGTTGATGGTAAATGAAAAATCAATTCTCCAAAATTCATTTTTATTTCTAGTCTGACGCGACACTTGAGCGCATTTCGTAAAACTTACTACATTTTCAAAGACTTTAGTTTACACACACACACAACTTATAACTGAATAGAGCTAAAACATCTTCGAATTTTTATACCTGCATTTGGGTGAGGTGGTATGTTACAACAGTCTTGGATGAGGTGAAAACAAACTTTCAATTCAAGCCAAAACACGAAACAATGGGTATTGAAGGTAAGAATGGAAGTAATTGCAGAGGGCCTATGGGCCCATATTTCTTGATGCTTCTATATTGAAGCGGAGTCTTGAAGTGGGTAGAATATAGTTGTGCATTAATTGGCTGTTGATTGCTGGTGTTGACTTCTTGATGTGTAGTGCCTCGCAGATGTCAAGCCGCCTGCTATCGCTGTATCTATCGATGATTTCTGTGTTGTTTGCTAAGATTTGTCTGGTGATGGTTTGGTTGTGGGAAGAGATTATATGTTCCTTAATGGAGCCCTGTTGCTTATGCATCGTTAAACGCCTGGAAAGAGATGTTGTTGTCTTGCCTATATACTGAGTTTTTTGAGGCTTACAGTCCCCAAGAGGGCATTTGAAGGCATAGACGACGTTGGTCTCTTTTAAAGCGTTCTGCTTTGTGTCTGGAGAGTTTCTCATGAGTAGGCTGGCCGTTTTCTTAGTTTTATAGTAAATCGTCAGTTGTATCCTCTGATTTTTGTCTGTAGGGATAACGTTTCTATTAACAATATCTTTCAGGACCCTTTCCTCCGTTTTATAAGCTGTGGAAAAGAAGTTCCTGTAAAATAGTCTAATTGGGTGTATAGGTGTTGTGTTAGTTGTCTCTTCAGAGGTTGCATGGCGTTTCACTTTCCTTCTTATGATGTCTTCAACGAAACTATTGGAGAAGCCGTTGTTGACTAGGACCTGCCTTACCCTACAGAGTTCTTCGTCGACTTGCTTTCATTCTGAGCTGTGGCTGAGAGCACGGTCGACATAAGCGTTAACAACACTCCTCTTGTACCTGTCTGGGCAGTCACTGTTGGCATTTAGGCACATTCCTATGTTTGTTTCCTTAGTGTAGACTGCAGTGTGGAAACCTCCGCTCCTTTCCATGACTTACATCTAGAAAGGGCAGCTCCCCATCCTTCTCTATCTCGTAAGTGAAACGCAACACAGAATTCTGCTCAAATGCTTCCTTCAGCTCCTGCAGATGTCTGACATCAGGTACCTGTGTAAAAATGTCGTCAACATACCTGCAGTATATGGCCGGTTTCAAGTTCATGGCGACTAAGACTTTTTGTTGTTGGACGACATATTCGACCTCGAGGCACAAAAGAAGGTCACCACCAAAGACACCTTTCAAGCAGAACTTATTGCGGAAGAAGGAAAGAATCGAGGCAACTACAGAAGCACCATACTGTCCCCCGAGCTCAAAGTGGCAGCTAAGAGCCTTCGTGAGAACAAGGAGATAGTTGTCAGGAGAGGTGACAAGTCGCCAATATACGTCATTCTTAAAAAAGACGAATATCTGGCGAAAATGAACCTCATACTCTGACCAAACTAAATTCCAAAGGGTAACGAAGGACACTACAGCCGAATTGAAAGCAAAGGTCAACAAATTGATCGAAACTGTGAACGCCAAGAAATCCGGACTCCACCTGCCAAAAATTATTTGGGAATATAAACCTGGATACGAGTATGGAAATGTCTAGACACATAAGCCTGGAAACTCACTTCGGCCAATCATCAGCCAGATACCCACACCCACGTACAGACTGGCGAAACGACTCAACGGCCTGCTGACTCCTTATGTGCCTTGCACCTTCAGCCTGAAGTCTCCAAAGGAATTTGTTGACTTACTGCGGGGAACACGGGCCACAGGGATAAGAGCCTCGTTGGATGTAGAATCACTGTTTACCAACGTACCTGTGGATGAAACAATCGGGATGATAGCGGACAGAGTGTATTGTCATCCGGCCTGTACTCCTCTTGACATACCAGAAAACATTCTAAGAAAACTACTCCAAGCTTGTACTAAAGAGGCACCCTTCTTGAGCCCGGATGGGCACATGTATAAGCAAGTAGATGGGGTCGCCATGGCTTCTCCCTTAGGTGTCCTGTTTGCGAACTTCTACATGGGTACCATCGAGCAAAAAGTCTTAGTCGACATGAACTTGAAACCAGCCATATACTGCAGGTATGTTGATGACATTTTTACAAAGGTACCCAATGTCAGACATCTGCAGGAGCTGAAGGAAGCATTTGAGCAGAATTCTGTGTTGCGTTTCACTTACGAGATGGAGAAGGATGGGGAGCTGCCCTTTCTAGATGTAAGTCATGGAAAGGAGCGGAGGTTTCCACACTGCAGTCTACACTAAGAAAACAAACATAGGAATGTGCCTAAATGCCAACAGTGACTGCCCAGACAGGTACAAGAGGAGTGTTGTTAACGCTTATATCGACCGTGCTCTCAGCCACAGCTCAGAATGGAAGCAAGTCGACGAAGAACTCTGTAGGGTAAGGCAGGTCCTAGTCAACAACGGCTTCTCCAATAGTTTCATTGAAGACATCATAAGAAGGAAAGTGAAACGCCATGCAACCTCTGAAGAGACAACTAACACAACACCTATACCCCCTATGAGACTATTTTACAGGAACTTCTTTTCCACAGCTCATAAAACGGAGGAAAGGGTCCTGAAAGATATTGTTAATAGAAACGTTATCCCTACAGACAAAAATCAGAAGATACAACTGACGATTTACTATAAAACCAAGAAAACGGCCAGCCTACACATGAGAAACTCTCCAGACACAAAGCAGAACGCTTTAAAAGAGACCAACGTCGTCTATGCCTTCAAATGCCCTCTTGGGGACTGTAAGCCTCAAAAAACTCAGTATATAGGCAAGACAAAAACATCTCTTTCCAGGCGTTTAACGATGCATAAGCAACAGGGCTCCATTAAGGAACATATAATCTCTTCCCACAACCAAACCATCACCAGAGAAATCTTAGCAAACAACACAGAAATCATCGATAGATACAGCGATAGCAGGCGGCTTGACATCTGCGAGACACTACACATCAAGAAGTCAACACCAGCAATCAATAGCCAATTAATGCACAACTATATTCTACCCACTTCAAGACTCCCCTCCAATATAGAAGCATCAAGAAATATGGGCCAATAGGCCCTCTGCAATTACTTCCATTCTTACCTTCAATACCCATTGTTTCGTGTTCTATCCTGTGTTGAAAGTTTTGTTCACCTCATCCAAGACTGTTGTAACATATCACCTCACCCAAAATACGGGTATAAAATGAAAAATGAAAGCTGTTTAAATCATAGCATAAGTAAGAACTCTGTTTAGTGTTTGCAGGTAATAGTTGTGTGTGTGAAAACTAAAAGTCTTTGAAAATGTAATGAGTTATTACGAAACGCGTTCAAGTGTCGCGTCAGAGTAGAAATAAAATTGAATTTTGGAGAATTGATTTTTCAGTTACCATCAACAGTGAAAAGAAACATAAGAAAGATCGAGAAAATTCGTGTTAGAATTATTAATCTTACTTTTGCGGTCATATTTAATAAAATATATTCATATATATATATATATATATATATATATATATATATATATATATATATATATATATATATATATATATATATATATATATATATATATATATATATATATATATTTATATATATATATATATATATATAATGTATATATATAATGTATATATATATATAATGTATATATATATATATATATATATATATATATATATATATATATATATATATATATATATATATATATATATATATATATATATATATATATCAGTGTTTGTTTACTACGAAGACCCTTAACTAGAGTTCCTTTAGTACGCTGGTCAATGATTCTTTCCAAAGTGACATTAGTCACGCCACGTTGGTAGGTGTAAAGATGCAATGAAATATTTTTATGGGCATTTTGTTGGCCTTAACCGCCCAACAACAAAGCCAGGTCTTTCCGGTTATGGAACAAGGCCGGACTGGCAAGAACTCTTAGCAACAGAGCCAGAACTTGCAAGAACAGCTGCCCCAATGCAAGCGTCACTGAAGAACCATCACTGGTAGCTGGTTGCTCAAGTTGCAGTCAGTGCTGCCACAATCAGATGACTGTTGCTCAAGTTGCAATCAGTGCTGCCACAATCAGATGACTGTTGCTCAAGTTGCAGTCAGTGCTGTCACAATCAGATGACTGTTGCTCAAGTTGCAGTCAGTGCTGCCACAATCAGATGACTGTTGCTCAAGTTGCAGTCAGTGCTGCCACAATCAGATGACTGTTGCTCAAGTTGCAATCAGTGCAGCCACAATCAGATGACTGTTGCTCAAGTTGCAATTAGTGCTGCCTCAATCAGATGACTGTTGCGCAAGTTGCAATCAGTGCTGCCTCAATCAGATGACTGTTGCGCAAGTTGCAATCAGTGCTGCCTCAATCAGATGACTGTTGCACAAGTTGCAATCAGTGCTGCCTCAATCAGATGACTGTTGCACAAGTTGCAATCAGTGCTGCCTCAATCAGATGACTGTTGCACAAGTTGCAATCAGTGCTGCTACAATCAGGTGCCTGTTGCACAAGTTGCAATCAGTGCTGCTACAATCAGGTGCCTGTTGCAAAAGCTACAATCAGTGCTACCACAATCAGATGACTGTTGCTCAAGTTGCAATCAGTACTGCTACACTCAGATGCCTGTTGCTCAGTCCAAATATACCTACCCACTTGGGGTGGACGGTAGAGCGACGGTCTGGCTTTATGCAGGTCCACGTACAATCCCCGCCCATCCACAAGTGGTTGGGCACTATTCCCTCCCCCGTCCCATCCCTAATCCTTATCCTGACCCCTTCCCAGTAGTTGGGTACCATTCCTTCCCCCCGTCCCATCCCTAATCCTTATCCTGACCCCTTCCCAGTAGTTGGGTACCATCCCTTCCCCCCGTCCCATCCCTATTCCTAATCTTGACCCTTTCCCAGTAGTTGGTGCAATAAAGCACCTAAATTATTGGGATCGTCTCAAAACCCTCCAAATGTACTCACTAGAAAGAAGCCGAGAGAGATATCAAATAATATACACCTGGAAGATACTGGAGGGCCAAGTACCAAATCTACACAGTAAAATAACAACGTACTGGAGTAAACGATATGGAAGAAAATGTAGAATAGAACCAGTGAAGAGCAGAGGTGCCATAGGCACAATCAGAGAACACTGTATAAACATCAGAGGTCCGCGGTTGTTCAACGTCCTCCCAGCAAGCATAAGAAATATTGCCGGAACAACCGTGGACATTTTCAAGAGGAAACTAGATTTATTCCTCCAAGGAGTGCCGGACCAACAGGGCTGTGGTGGGTATGTGGGCCTGCGGGCCGCTCCAAGCAACAGCCTGGTGGACCAAACTCTCACAAGTCAAGCCTGGCCTCGGGCCGGGCTTGGGGAGTAGAACAACTCCCAGAACCCCATCAACAAGGTATATGTGGGCCTGCGGGCCGCTCCAAGCAACAGCCTGGTGGACCAAACTCTCACAAGTCAAGCATGGCCTCGGGCCGGGCTTGGGGAGTAGAAGACCTCCCAGAACCCCATCAACCAGGTATATGTGGGCCTGCGGGCCGCTCCAAGCAACAGCCTGGTGGACCAAACTCTCACAAGTCAAGACTGGCCTCAGGCCGGGCTTGGGGAGTAGAAGAACTCCCAGAACCCCATCAACCAGGGTACCATTCCTTCCCCCCGTCCCATCCTTAATGCTTATGCTGACCCCTTCCTTCTGTACCCTTCCTCCTGTACCCTTCCTCCCGTACCCTTCCTCCTGTACCCTTCCTCCTGTACCCTTCCTCCTGTACCCTTCCTCCTGTACCCTTCCTCCTGTACCCTTCCTCCTGTACCCTTCCTCCTGTACCCTTCCTCCTGTACCCTTCCTCCTGTACCCTTCCTCCCGTACCCTTCCTCCTGTACCCTTCCTCCTGTACCCTTCCTCCTGTACCCTTCCTCCTGTACCCTTCCTCCTGTACCCTTCCTCCTGTACCCTTCCTCCTGTACCCTTCCTCCTGTACCCTTCCTCCCGTACCCTTCCTCCTGTACCCTTCCTCCTGTACCCTTCCTCCTGTACCCTTCCTCCTGTACCCTTCCTCCTGTACCCTTCCTCCTGTACCCTTCCTCCTGTACCCTTCCTCCCGTACTTTCCTCCTGTACCCTTCCTCCCGTACCCTTCCTCCTGTACCCTTCCTCCTGTACCCTTCCTCCCGTACTTTCCTCCTGTACCCTTCCTCCCGTACTTTCCTCCTGTACCCTTCCTCCTGTACCCTTCCTCCTGTACCCTTCCTCCTGTACCCTTCCTCCCGTACTTTCCTCCTGTACCCTTCCTCCTGTACCCTTCCTCCTGTACCCTTCCTCCTGTACCCTTCCTCCCGTACCCTTCCTCCTGTACCCTTCCTCCTGTACCCTTCCTCCTGTACCCTTCCTCCTGTACCCTTCCTCCTGTACCCTTCCTCCTGTACCCTTCCTCCTGTACCCTTCCTCCTGTACCCTTCCTCCCGTACTTTCCTCCTGTACCCTTCCTCCTGTACCCTTCCTCCTGTACCCTTCATCCTGTACCCTTCCTCCTGTACCCTTCCTCCTGTACCCTTACTCCCGTACCCTTCCTCCCGTACCCTTCCTCCTGTACCCTTCCTCCTGTACCCTTCCTCCTGTACCCTTCCTCCCGTACCCTTCCTCCTGTACCCTTCCTCCTGTACCCTTCCTCCTGTACTCTTCCTCCTGTACCCTTCCTCATGTACCCTTCCTCCTGTACCCTTCCTCCTGTACCCTTCCTCCTGTACCCTTCCTCCTGTACCCTTCCTCCTGTACCCTTCCTCCTGTACCCTTACTCTTGTACTCTTCCTCCTGTACCCTTCCTCCTGTACCCTTCCTCCTGTACCCTTCCTCCCGTACTTTCCTCCTGTACCCTTCCTCCTGTACCCTTCCTCCTGTACCCTTCCTCCTGTACCCTTCCTCCTGTACCCTTCCTCCTGTACCCTTCCTCCCGTACCCTTCCTCCTGTACCCTTCCTCCTGTACCCTTCCTCCTATACCCTTCCTCCTGTACCCTTCCTCCTGTACCCTTCCTCCTGTACCCTTCCTCCTGTACCCTTCCTCCTGTACCCTTCCTCCTGTACCCTTACTCCCGTACCCTTCCTCCCGTACCCTTCCTCCTGTACCCTTCCTCCTGTACCCTTCCTCCTGTACCCTTCCTCCTGTACCCTTCCTCCCGTACCCTTCCTCCTGTACCCTTCCTCCTGTACCCTTCCTCCTGTACCCTTCCTCCCGTACCCTTACTCCCGTACCCTTCCTCCCGTACCCTTCCTCCTGTACCCTTCCTCCTGTACTCTTCCTCCTGTACCCTTCCTCCTGTACCCTTCCTCCTGTACCCTTCCTCCTGTACCCTTCCTCCTGTACCCTTCCTCCTGTACCCTTCCTCCTGTACCCTTCCTCCTGTACCCTTCCTCCTGTACCCTTCCTCCTGTACCCTTCCTCCCGTACCCTTCCTCCTGTACCCTTCCTCCTGTACCCTTTCTCCTGTACCCTTCCTCCTGTACCCTTCCTCCTGTACCCTTCCTCCTGTACCCTTCCTCCCGTACCCTTCCTCCCGTACCCTTCCTCCTGTACCCTTCCTCCTGTACCCTTCCTCCTGTACCCTTCCTCCTGTACCCTTCCTCCCGTACCCTTCCTCCTGTACCCTTCCTCCTGTACCCTTCCTCCTGTACCCTTCCTCCTGTACCCTTCCTCCTGTACCCTTCCTCCTGTACCCTTCCTCCTGTACCCTTCCTCCTGTACCCTTCCTCCTGTACCCTTCCTCCTGCACCCTTCCTCCTGTACCCTTCCTCCCGTACCCTTCCTCCTGTACCCTTCCTCCTGTACCAGTCCTCCTGTACCCTTCCTCCTGTACCCTTCCTCCCGTACCCTTCCTCCCGTACCCTTCCTCCTGTACTCTTCCTCCTGTACCCTTCCTCCTGTACCCTTCCTCCTGTACCCTTCCTCCTGTACCCTTCCTCTTGTACCCTTCCTCCTGTACCCTTCCTCCCGTACTTTCCTTCTGTACCCTTCCTCCTGTACCCTTCCTCTTGTACCAGTCCTCCTGTACCCTTCGTCCTGTACCCTTCCTCCTGTACCCTTCCTCTTGTACCCTTCCTCTTGTACCAGTCCTCCTGTACCCTTCCTCCTGTACCCTTCCTCTTGTACCAGTTCTCCTGTACCCTTCCTCCTGTACCCTTCCTCCTGTACCCTTCCTCTTGTACCCTTCCTCTTGTACCAGTCCTCCTGTACCCTTCCTCCTGTACCCTTCCTCTTGTACCAGTCCTCCTGTACCCTTCCTCCTGTACCCTTCCTCCTGTACCCTTCCTGTGGTGGAAGATGCTGTCAGGACCATCACACAGACATAGAGAAATAGATGAGTATATAAGGCAGAGTATAAAAAGATAGAGAGACTAGAGAGAGAGAGAGAAACAGAGAAACAGACAGACAGAAACAGAAAGAACCACCACTACAAAAATCTAATCAGCGCCCCGAACAGAAGGTCAACAAAAACTCAGAGACTTCAAGATTAACACACTGAACACCCCCCCCCCCTACCACCCCCACACCCCCTCTTCTCTCACTTCTCTCACCTGAGGCAAGGACCATTGTCTCTACCTAGGTGGCGGAGGAACTCTTGTAATACAATATTCTCACATATATAGATCATGAGTTTTTTTTTAATTTTTTGTAATTCAATCCGTAATTAATATAAGACTTTCCTCGATCACTGAAACTTGGGCGTCATTGGTGGTTAGGGAGAGGTGGTTAATGCCTTGGTTGTGGTTAATGTTGTGGTCAATGTTGTGGTTAATGTTGTCGTTAATGCCTTGGTTGTGGTCAATGTTGTGGTCAATGTTGTGGTTAATGCCTTGGTTGTGGTCAATGTTGTGGTTAATGCCTTGGGTGTGGTCAATGTTGTGGTTAGTGTTGTGATTATTGTTGCGGTCAATGTTGTGGTCAATGTTGTGGTCAATGTTGTGGTAAATGTTGTGGTTAATGATGTGGTCAATGTTGTGGTAAATGTTGCGGTTAATGATGTGGTCAATGTTGTGGTTAGTGTTGTGATTATTGTTGCGGTCAATGTTGTGGTCAATGTTGTGGACAATGTTGTGGTTAATGTTGTGGTCAATGACGTGGTTGTTGTGATCAATTTAGTGGTCAATGTCGTTGTTGTTGTGACCAATATAGTGGTCAATGACGTGGTTGTTGTGACCAATATAGTGGTCAATGACGTGGTTGTTGTGATCAATATAGTGGTCAATGTCGTGGTTGTTGTGACCAATATAGTGGTCAATGTCGTGGTTGTTGTGACCATTATAGTGGTCAAGATCGTTGTCTCGTTCACATTTAAGATCTTGGTTAAGGTGGTTAAAGTTATGATGTATACCATAGTCAAGATATAATTTCAAGGTGGTGATCAAGGTTATGGACAAAGTCGATTTGCATTAAGGCCGTGGTCAAGGTCGAGGTCCATTAAGGCCGTGGTTAAGGCTGTGGTCAAGGTTAATATTACCACTCAGGCAATATTCACCTCCACTCAGGCAATATTCACCTCCACTCAGGCAATATTCACCTCCACTCAGGCAATATTCACCTCCACTCAGGCAATATTCACCTCCACTCAGGCAATATTCACCTCCACTCAGGCAATATTCACCTCCACTCAGGCAATATTCACCTCCACTCAGGCAATATTCACCTCCACTCAGGCAATATTCACCTCCACTCAGGATATATTCACCTCCACTCAGGCAATATTCACCTCCACTCAGGCAATATTCACCTCCACTCAGGATATATTCACCTCCACTCAGGCAATATTCACCTCCACTCAGGCAATATTCACCTCCACTCAGGCAATATTCACCTCCACTCAGGCAATATTCACCTCCACTCAGGCAATATTCACCTCCACTCAGGATATATTCACCTCCACTCAGGCAATATTCACCTCCACTCAGGCAATATTCACCTCCACTCAGGCAATATTCACCTCCACTCAGGATATATTCACCTCCACTCAGGCAATATTCACCTCCACTCAGGCAATATTCACCTCCACTCAGGCAATATTCACCTCCACTCAGGCAATATTCACCTCCACTCAGGCAATATTCACCTCCACTCAGGCAATATTCACCTCCACTCAGGCAATATTCACCTCCACTCAGGATATATTCACCTCCACTCAGGCAATATTCACCTCCACTCAGGCAATATTCACCTCCACTCAGGCAATATTCACCTCCACTCAGGCAATATTCACCTCCACTCAGGCAATATTCACCTCCACTCAGGATATATTCACCTCCACTCAGGCAATATTCACCTCCACTCAGGCAATATTCACCTCCACTCAGGCAATATTCACCCCTCCACTCAGGATATATTCACCTCCACTCAGGCAATATTCACCTCCACTCAGGCAATATTCACCTCCACTCAGGATATATTCACCTCCACTCAGGCAATATTCACCTCCACTCAGGCAATATTCACCCCTCCACTCAGGCAATATTCACCTCCACTCAGGATATATTCACCTCCACTCAGGCAATATTCACCTCCACTCAGGCAATATTCACCCCTCCACTCAGGCAATATTCACCTCCACTCAGGATATATTCACCCCTCCACTCAGGCAATATTCACCTCCACTCAGGCAATATTCACCTCCACTCAGGATATATTCACCCCTCCACTCAGGATATATTCACCCCTCCACTCAGGCAATATTCACCCCTCCACTCAGGATATATTCACCCCTCCACTCAGGATATATTCACCCCTCCACTCAGGCAATATTCACCCCTCCACTCAGGATATATTCACCCCTCCACTCAGGATATATTCACCCCTCCACTCAGGATATATTCACCTCCACTCAGGCAATATTAACCTCCACTCAGGCAATATTCACCCCTCCACTCAGGATATATTCACCCCTCCACTCAGGATATATTCACCTCCACTCAGGCAATATTCACCTCCACTCAGGATATATTCACCCCTCCACTCAGGATATATTCACCCCTCCACTCAGGATATATTCACCTCCACTCAGGCAATATTCACCTCCACTCAGGTAATATTCACCTCCACTCAGGCAATATTCACCTCCACTCAGGTAATATTCACCTCCACTCAATATATATTCACCTCCACTCAGGCAATATTCACCCTCTCCCTGGAGGCAGGTAAACTCTCAGGAGTCTGTAAAACACCTGACAAACATCTCATGAATAAGGTTAATTAGGTCTCTAAATATCATCGGGTTCAGGGGACATCCTCCCCATGTCAGGATAGAGCAGCTAAAGCAAGATGTGGAAGGGTCAGCCTCATCTTGCACGATTTCCAGAAAGTATTCGACGCTGTCCTGCTCAGAAACTCTTATTCGCGCACAAAAAAAATGCTATTATTGACCAGACCACACAATAGAAGGTGAAGGGACGACGACGTTTCGGTCCGTCCTGGACCATTCTCAAGTCGATGTTGTGAATCGACTTGAGAATGGTCCAGGACAGACCGACACGTCGTCGTCCCTTCACCTTCTAGTGTGTGGTCTGGTCAACTTACTTTAGCCACGTTATTGTGACTCATCACCTGCAAATGCTATTATATCTGGAGAAATACCTAACGAATTTGAGACTGAGTTTCATAGTGAAAACAGAAACATCATTGTAGAATAAGGTAATAAGCAAGGGGCCAAAAGGCCAATACCAAACTCAATACTATCCCTAATAAGTCAACAGAACAACATAACGTACACGTGTATTGTTATCACTGTTTTTAAATCTAATGAGAAACATCAGAAGAGTAAGCCTGTGGTATACTGATACGGGTCAATATAATTATTTATAGATAGTCTGAAACTGGCTATTAGAATTTAACATTTTAAACGGCACCAGCCTTCCCCAAGGTGGGACTGGTGTTTCCCATGGGGGCGCGCACACACTGAGTTTACACATTTATGTGTAAACTCTTTTCACTTTGCTCACGTAAATTTTCGTGATACATCATTCATTTTGGTATTGAATTGTTCGCAATAGAATCCCCTAAAGGATTCTAAAGAGTCCCACTGGTATTTGTACTTGGACCCATCCTGTTTCTAATATATGTAAACGATCTTCCGGTGGGTATCGACTCATGATGCAAGAATTATGAGAAGAATCAAGACAGATGAAGATAGACAGAGAGTACAGAACGACCTGGACAGGCTGGAGGAATGATCTAGAAAATGGCTACTAAAGTTCAACTCAGTAAAATGAACCATAATGAAATTAGGCGAAGGGAGCAGAAGGCTGAACCCAAGGTACCATCTGAGAGGTGATATCCTGCAAGAGTCAAAGAGAAAGAAATATCTGGGGGTTGATAACACACCGAATCTGACCCTATAACCCCACATCAAAAGGATATCATCAGCGGCATATGCTAGATTGGCAAACATAATAACTGTCTTTAGAAACTTGTGTAAGGAATCGTTCAGGACCTTGTATACCACTAATGTCAGACCAGTCCTGAAATATGCAGCTCCAGCCTGGAGTTCATGCCTAGTTAAACACAAGCCAAAGTCAAAGAAGATTCAGACGAATACCACCAGACTGGTCCCGGAACTAAGAGGTATGAATTAAGAGGAAAGGCTACGGAAACTAAACCTCCCATCCCTGGAAGACAGAATAATAAGAGGAGGCATGATCACCACTTGCAAATTTCTCCAAGGAATTGATAGGGTGAACAAAGATAAACTATTTAACACGGGTAGTACGCGAACAAGGGGACACAGGTGGAAACTGAGTACCCAAATGAGCCACAGAGACATTAGAAATAATTTGTTCAGTGTCAGAGTAGTTAACAGATGCAATGCATTAGGCAGTGATGTGGTGGAGGCTGACTCCATGCACATTTTCAAATGTAGATATGACAGAGCCCAGTAGGCTCAGGAACCTATACTCCAGTTGATTGACAGTTGAGAGGCGGGACCAAAGAGTCGAAGCTCAACCCCCACAAGCACAACTAGGTGAGTACATTGTTCCTCGTGGCATAACATCCACAAGGAACTGGACAGAAGCCTTCAAGTATTAATAAACGAACAGAGACGTCAACTCCCATATCGGAAGATATTTTGACAAAAATATCACAATCACAATCACAAAATATCACAGAAAACAACAACCACAACCGCAAACAACTCTTCCTATAAAACGCTATTACACCATGAATTCACATTATAAAACAGAAGACAAAATAATAAATAATATAGTTTCAAATGGAATGACAGAAGCAAAGACTGGAATTTATTATTTACAACTAAACCAAAAGGACCGCTAATTTAATATTCAGCAACAGCTCCAATAAGTAATACAACCTTCTCCAAAATGTGGTATACCAATTTACAAGCCCCAATGAAGTATGTCACCTCCGATGTACCTATATTGATTTAACCACAACAGAGGTTTTGAGAAGATTGGCATGCTATCTACAAGCTACTGCGACTAGAAACCAACATGTAAATTGAAAAATACACGACACTGACAAGGAATGTGCTAGTAGATTATACAAAAATCCGATAATCTACCACTGACCAAAGATTGCAAATCCTGGAAATTGACAGTTTTTCCGAGAAAAAAACACCCACCTTAACTATTCAAAATAACCACTTCCTTTCCTTGCCTATGCATAGACCCAGAGTTCACCTGGCCAACGCTTAAATCCAGAGCTCTCTTTGCCAACGCTTAAACCCAGAGCTCTCCTTGCCAATGCTTAAACCCAGAGCTCAACTTGCCTATGCTTTGATCCAGACTTCACCTTGTCTACACTTAGACATGACCTCACCTTGCCTACACTTAGACCCAGACCTCACCTTGCCTATGCTTAGACTCAGACCTCACCTTGTGTACACTTAGACCCAGACCTCACCTTGCCTATGCTAAGACCCAGACCTCACCTTGCGTACGCTTAGACCCAGACCTCACCTTGCCTATGCTTAGACCCAGACATCACCTTGTGTACACTTAGACCCAGACCTCACCTTGCCTATGCTAAGACCCAGACCTCACCTTGCGTACGCTTAGACCCCAGACCTCACCTTGTCTACGCTTGGACCCCAGACCTCACCTTGTCTATGCTTGGACCCAGACCTCACCTTGCCTTCACTTAGACCTAGACCTCACCTTGTCTACGCTTAGACCCAGACCTCACCTTGTCTACGCTTAGACCCAGACCTCACCTTGTCTACGCTTAGACCCAGACCTCACCTTGTCTTGTTAGACCCAGACCTCACTTCAAACAAGGTGAGGTCATATATATATATATATATATATATATATATATATATATATATATATATATATATATATATATATATATATATAAATATATATATATATATATATATATATATATATATATTTATAAATATATATATATATATATATATATATATATATATATATATATATATATATATATATATATATATATATATATATATATATATATATATTAGTATATTTTGGTAGCAGTCTTTCCTGTAGACATATATTATTAAATATGACCGAAAAAGTAAGATTAATTATTCTAACACGAATTTTCTCAATCTTTCGTACATTTCTTTTCACTGTTGGTGGTAATTCAAAAATCAATTCTCCAAAATTCATTTTTATTTCTAGTCTGATGCGACACTTGAGCGCGTTTCGTAAAACTTATTACATTTTCAAAGACTTTAGTTACACATACACAACTGAATAGAACTTACACATCTCCGATTTGTTTATATCTACATTTGAGTGAGGTGGATGGGGTGAGGTGGTATTTAATAGGGTATTAAATTCATCAACACAAGACAGAACACGAAACAATGGGTATTGAATAGAAGTGATTGTAGAAAGCCTATTGGTCCATATTTCTTGATGCTTCTATATTGGAGCGGAGTCTTGAGGTGGGTAGAATATAGTTGTGCATTAATTGGCTGTTGATTGCTGATGTTGACTTTTTAATGTGCAGTGCCTCGCAAACGTCAAGCCGTCTGCTATCGCTGTATCTATCGATGATTTCTGTGTTGCTTACTAGGACTTCTCTGGCGATGGTTTGGTTGTGGGAAGAGATTATATGTTCCTTAATGGAGCCCTGTTGCTTATGCATCGTTAAACGCCTAGAAAGAGATGTTGTCGTCTTGCCTATATACTGGGTTTTTTGGAGCTTACAATCCCCAAGAGGGCATTTGAAGGCATAGACGACGTTGGTCTCTTTTAAAGCGTTCTGCTTTGTGTCTGGAGAGTTTCTCATGAGTAGGCTGGCCGTTTTTCTGGTTTTATAGTAAATCGTCAGTTGTATTCTCTGATTTTTGTCTGTAGGGATAACGTTTCTATTAACAATATCTTTCAGGACCCTTTCCTCCGTTTTATGAGCTGTGGAAAAGAAGTTCCTGTAAAATAGACTAATAGGGGGTATAGGTGTTGTGTTAGTTGTCTCTTCAGAGGTTGCATGGCGTTTCACTTTCCTTCTTATGATATCTTCGACGAAACCATTGGAGAAGCCGTTGTTGGCTAGGACCTGCCTTACCCTACAGAGTTCTTCGTCGACTTGCTTCCATTCTGAGCTGTGGCTGAGAGCATGGTCGACATATGCGTTAACAACACTCCTCCTGTACCTGTCTGGGCAGTCGCTGTTGGCATTTAGGCACATTCCTATGTTCGTTTCCTTAGTGTAGACTGCAGTGTGGAAACCTCCGCTCTTTTCCATGACTGTTACATCTAGAAAGGGCAGCTTCCCATCCTTTTCCATCTCGTAGGTGAAACGCAGAAAGGAACTCTGCTCAAACGCCTCCTTCAGCTCCTGCAGATGTCTGACATCAGGTACCTGTGTAAAAATGTCGTCAACATACCTGCAGTATATGGCCGGTTTCAAGTTCATGTCGACTAAGACTTTTTGCTCGATGGTACCCATGTAGAAGTTTGCAAACAGGACATCTAGGGGAGAACCCATGGCGACCCCATCTACTTGCTTATACATGTGCCCATCCGGGCTCAAGAAGGGTGCCTCTTTAGTACAAGCTTGGAGTAGTTTCCTTAGAATATTCTCTGGAATGTCAAGAGGAGTACAGGCTGGATCACGATACACTCTGTCGGCTATCATCCCGATTGTCTCGTCCACAGGTACGTTGGTGAACAGTGATTCTACGTCCAACGAGGCTCTTATCCCTGTGGCCCGTGTGCCCCGCAGTAAGTCCCCGGATGGCCCGGAAAGTGGAGTTGGAAATTCTGTTGGACGACATATTCGACCTCGAGACACAAAAGAAGGTCACTACCAAAGATACCTTACAAGCAGAACTTATTGCGGAAGGAGGAAAGAATCGAGGCAATTACAGAAGCACCATACTGTCCCCCGAGCTCAAAGCGGCAGCTAAAAGCCTTCGTGAGAACAAGGAGATAGTTGTCAGGAGAGGTGACAAGTCGCCAATATATGTCATTCTTAAAAAAGACGAATATCTGGCGAAAATGAACCTCATACTCTCTGACCAAACCAAATTCCAAAGGGTAACGAAGGACACTACAGCCGAATTGAAAGCAAAGGTCAACAAACTGATTGAAACTGTGAACGCCAAGAAATCCGGACTCCACCTGCCAAAGATTATTGGGGAATATAAACCTGGATATGCGTATGGAAATGTCAAGACACACAAGCCTGAAAACCCACTTCGGCCAATCATTAGCCAGATACCCACACCCACGTACAGACTGGCGAAGCGACTCAACGGCCTGCTGACTCCTTATGTCCCTTGCGCCTTCAGCCTGAAGTCTCCAAAAGAATTTGTTGACTTACTGCGGGGCACACGGGCCACA
This sequence comes from Procambarus clarkii, assembly GCF_040958095.1. Classification (NCBI taxonomy): domain Eukaryota; kingdom Metazoa; phylum Arthropoda; class Malacostraca; order Decapoda; family Cambaridae; genus Procambarus; species Procambarus clarkii. The sequence goes on along the minus strand of NC_091226.1, from coordinate 20,029,200 downwards.
GGGATAAGAGCCTCGTTGGACGTAGAATCACTGTTCACCAACGTACCTGTGGACGAGACAATCGGGATGATAGCCCACAGAGTGTATCGTGATCCAGCCTGTACTCCTCTTGACATACCAGAGAATATTCTAAGGAAACTACTCCAAGCTTGTACTAAAGAGGCACCCTTCTTGAGCCCGGATGGGCACATGTATAAGCAAGTAGATGGGGTCGCCATGGGTTCTCCCCTAGGTGTCCTGTTTGCAAACTTCTACATGGGTACCATCGAGCAAAAAGTCTTAGTCGACATGGACTTGAAACCGGCCATATACTGCAGGTACGTTGACGACATTTTTACACAGGTACCTGATGTCAGACATCTGCAGGAGCTGAAGGAGGCGATTGAGCAGAGTTCCGTGCTGCGTTTCACTTACGAGATGGAAAAGGATGGGAAGCTGCCCTTTCTAGATGTGACAGTCATGGAAAAGAGCGGAGGTTTCCACACTGCAGTCTACAATAAGGAAACGAACATAGGAATGTGCCTAAATGCCAACAGCGACTGCCCAGACAGGTACAAGAGGAGTGTTGTTAACGCATATGTCGACCATGCTCTCAGCCACAGCTCAGAATGGAAGCAAGTCGACGAAGAACTCTGTAGGGTAAGGCAGGTCCTAGTCAACAACGGCTTCTCCAATGGTTTCGTCGAAGATATCATAAGAAGGAAAGTGAAACGCCATGCAACCTCTGAAGAGACAACTAACACAACACCTATACCCCCTATTAGACTATTTTACAGGAACTTCTTTTCCACAGCTCATAAAAAGGAGGAAAGGGTCCTGAAAGATATTGTTAATAGAAATGTTATCCCTACAGACAAAAATCAGAGGATACAACTGACGATTTACTATAAAACTAGAAAAACGGCCAGCCTACTCATGAGAAACTCTCCAGAAACAAAGCAGAACGCTTTAAAAGAGACCAACGTCGTCTATGCCTTCAAATGCCCTCTTGGGGATTGTAAGCTCCAAAAAACCCAGTATATAGGCAAGACAACAACATCTCTTTCTAGGCGTTTAACGATGCATACGCAACAGGGCTCCATTAAGGAAAATATAATCTCTTCCCACAACCAAACCATCGCCAGAGAAATCCTAGTAAGCAACACAGAAATCATCGATATATACAGCGATAGCAGACGGCTTGACGTTTGCGAGGCACTGCACATTAAAAAGCCAACACCAGCAATCAACAGCCAATTAATGCACAACTATATTCTACCCACCTCAAGACTCCGCTCCAATATAGAAGCATCAAGAAATATGGACCAATACGCTTTGTACAATCACTTCTATTCAATACCCATTGTTTCGTGTTCTGTCTTGTGTTGATGAATTTAATACCCTATTAAATACCACCTCACCCCATCCACCTCACTCAAATGTAGATATAAACAAACCGGAGATGTGTAAGTTCTATTCAGTTGTGTATGTGTAACTAAAGTCTTTGAAAATGTAATAAGTTTTACGAAACGCGCTCAAGTGTCGCATCAGACTAGAAATAAAAATGAATTTTGGAGAATTGATTTTTGAATTACCACCAACAGTGAAAAGAAATGTACGAAAGATTGAGAAAATTTCTGTTAGAATTATTAATCTTACTTTTTCGGTCATATTTAATAATAATATATATATATATATATATATATATATATATATATATATATATATATATATATATATATATATATATATATATATATATATATATATATATATATAGATAGGGGGTACCACCACTGGTGCAATTATAGGGACCCACAGCCTCAGAGAAGGGAACACAGAGCATTCAGGGAAAAACTTGCCATTTAACTCTGAATACATGAGTGTTCGCTTCTCCTACCACCCCCCTTTTTTTTATGATGTACACTTTATTATGCAAGGCTATACAGTTACATATCTGATTTTATACAAAAAATTAACATTAGGAGGACACAAAAAAAGTTCGCTTCCTAGAGGCTGTAGATTTCCTCGAACTCCTCCGACGCCGGGCATGAACCGAGGATGCAGCGAGCATTCCCCCTCTGGATCGCGACACTGAGGCGCTGAAAGAGAAAACTTGCTGCTCTAGGGTCTCTTGTGGTGTCAATGAGCTTGGAACCAAGATCCTTAATAAACCTTCTTGCACTCTCTCCCCATGGGCCTAGGGTCTCAGACCCTATTGGAACGAAGTTGTACCAATGATCTAATTGCCTGTACTTGGCTGACTTGTCTCTTTCTCTGCGTGTCGCTGCGGCTCCTGCTGTGCCGGCAGAGAGGTTGATGTATGTGGTTGCCAGGGTGGATACACAAGTATAGTCCCATGCCAACTCTCTGCCACCCTTCCACGGTCGCAGTGTGATTCTGTCTGGTCGGCCGGCAAAGCTAACAGAGTCAAGGTTCAGTAGGTTGCCGGGCTCTCTCTCCGCTGGGCACTGAGCAGAGGCAAGGCTTCTTTTAATGATGTCATTGACTTCGTCGTGTCTAGTGTGCCAACCACCAGATTTTCCACGGTGCAGGCCATGCAATCCATATTCGTCAGCATCTGCCTCACCGCAAATACACCTATGAACAGTGTGGATAGGGGGCAGCAAGACGGAGAGCGACTGCAATACGGAGCTCCTGCGGATCAAGACGTGTGCCTGTCGCAGACATAGGGACTGCCAAAAGGAAGTATATATATATATATATATATATATATATATATATATATATATATATATATATATATATATATATATATATATATATATATATATATATATATATATATATATATATATATATATATATATATATATATGTCGTACCTAGTAGCCAGAACGCACTTCTCAGCCTAATATGCAAGGCCTGATTTGCCTAATAAGCCAAGTTTTCATGAATTAATTGTTTTTCGGCAACCTAACCTAACCTAACTTTTTCCGCTACCTAACCTAACCTAACTTATAAAGATAGGTTAGGTTAGGTTAGGTAGGGTTGGTTAGGTTCGGTCATATATCTACGTTAATTTTAACTCTAATAAAAAAAAATTGACCTCATATATAATGAAATTGGTAGCTTTATCATTTCATAAGAAAAAAATTAGAGAAAATATATTAATTCAGGAAAACTTGGCTTATTAGGCAAATCGGGCCATGAATAGTAGGCCGAGAAGTGCGTTCTGGCTACTAGGTACGACATATATATATATATATATATATATATATATATATATATATATATATATATATATATATATATATTTATATATATATATATATATATATATATATATATATATATATATATATATATATATATATATATATATATATATATATTTTGCTCGATCGAGCAAAAAGTCTTAGTCGACATGAACATGAAACCGGCCATATACTGCAGGTATGTTGACGACATTTTTACACAGGTACCTGATGTCAGACATCTGCGGGAGTTGAAGGAGGCATTTGAGCGGAGTTCCGTGCTTCGTTTCACTTACGAGATGGAAAAGGATGGGAAGCTGCCCTTTCTAGATGTAACAGTCATGGAAAAGAGCGGAGGTTTCCACAATGCAGTCTACACTAAGGAAACGATCATAGGAATGTGCCTAAATGCCAAAAGCGACTGCCCAGATAGGTACAAGAGGAGTGTTGTTAACGCATATGTCGACCGTGCTCTCAGCCACAGCTCAGAATGGAAGCAAGTCGACGAAGAACTCTGTAGGGTAAGGCAGGTCCTAGTCAACAATGGCTTCTCCAATGGTTTCGTCGAAGACATCATAAGAAGGAAAGTGAAACGCCAAACAACCTCTGAAGAGACAACCAACACAACACCTATACCCCCTATTAGACTATTTTACAGGAACGTCTTTTCCACAGCTCATAAAACGGAGGAAAGGGTCCTGAAAGATATTGTTAATAGAAACGTTATCCCTACAGACAAAAATCAGAGGATACAACTGACGATTTACTATAAAACCAGAAAAACGGCCAGCCTACTCATGAGAAACTCTCCAGACACAAAACAGAAAGCTTTAAAAGAGACTAACGTCGTCTATGCCTTCAAATGCCCTCTTGGGGACTGTAAGCTCCAAAAAACCCAGAATATAGGCAAGATAACAACATCTCCTTCTAGGCGTTTAACGATGCATAAGCAACAGAGCTCCATTAAGGAACATATAATCTCTTCCCACAACCAAACCATCGCCAGAGAAATCCTAGTAAACAACACAGAAATCATCGATAGATACAGCGATAGCAGGCGGCTTGACGTTTGCGAGGCATTACACATCAAGAAGTCAACACCAGCAATCAACAGCCAATTAATGCACAACTATATTCTACCCACCTCAAGACTCCGCTCCAATATAGAAGCATCAAGAAATATGGACCAATAGGCTTTCTACAATCACTTCTATTCAATACCCATTGTTTCATGTTCTGGCTTGTGTTGATGAAATTAATACCTTATTAAATACCACCTCACCCCATCCACCTCACTCAAATGTAGATATAAACAAAATCGGAGATGTGTAAGTTCTATTCAGTTGTGTATGTGTTAACTAAAGTCTTTGAAAATGTAATAAGTTTTACGAAACGCGCTCAAGTGTCGCGTCAGACTAGAAATAAAAATGAATTTTGGAGAATTGATTTTTGAATTACCTCCAACAGTGAAAAGAAATGTACGAAAGATTGAGAAAATTCGTGTTAGAATTATTTATCTAATTTTTTCGGTCATATATAATCTATAGTTATATATATATATATATATATATATATATATATATATATATATATATATATATATATATATATATATATATAATCTACTAGGTACGACATATATATATATATATATATATATATATATATATATATATATATATATATATATATATATATATATATATATATATATATATATATATATATATATTATATATGACCGAAAAAATTAGATTAATAATTCTAACACGAATTTTCTCAATATTTCTTCTGTTCCTTTTCACTATCGATGGTAATTGAAAAATCAATTCTCCAAAATTCATTTTTATTTCTAGTCTGACGCGTCACTTGAACGCATTTCGTAATAACTTATTACATTTTCAAAGACTTCAGTTTACACTCACACAACTATAACTTGCAAACACTAAACAGAGTTCTACTATGCTATAATTTTAACCTATCTTAACCTTTTATCTTATATACCTGCATTTAGGTGAGATGATACGTTACAACAGTTTTGGATGAGGTGAAAACAAACTTTCAACAAAAGACAGAACACGAAACAATGGGTATAATATTGGGTAAGTTAAAGGGAAGAATGGAAGTAACTGCAGAGGGCCTATTGGCCCATATTTCTTGATGCTTCTATATTGGTGCGGAGTCTTGAAGTGGGTAGAATATAGTTGTGCATTAATTGGCTGTTGGTTGCTGGTGTTGACTTCTTGATGTGTAGTGCCTCACATATATCAAGCCGCCTGCTATCGCTGTATCTATCGATGATTTTTGTGTTTTTTGTTAACAAAAACAAAAAACAATTAATAAAAAACACAGAAATCATCGATAGATACAGCGATAGCAGGCGGCTTGGTATCTGCGAGGCACTACAAGTTATTACGAAATGCGTTCAAGTGTCGCATCAGACTAGAAATAAAAATGAATTTTGGAGAATTGATTTTTCAATTAACATCAACAGTGAAAAGAAACATAAAAAATATTGAGAAAATTCGTGTTAGAATTATTAATCTTACTTTTTCGGTCGTATTTAATAATATATGTCTACAGAAAAGACTGCTACCAAAATATACTAATATATATATATATATATATATATATATATATATATATATATATATATATATATATATATATATATATATATATATATATATATATATATATATATATATATATATATGTCGTACCTAGTAGCCAGAACGCACTTCTTAGCCTACTATGCAAGGCCCGATTTGCCTAATTAGCCAAGTTTTCCTTAATTAATATATTTTCTCTAATTTTTTTCTTTTGAAATGATAAAGCTACCCATTTCATTATGTATGAGGTCAATTTTTTTTTATTGGAGTTAAAATTAACGTAGATATATGACCGAACCTAACCAACCCTACCTAACCTAACCTAACCTATCTTTATAGGTTAGGTTAGGTTAGGTAGCCGAAAAAGTTAGGTTAGGTTAGGTTAGGTAGGTTAGGTAGTCGAAGAAACATAAATTCATGAAAACTTGGCTTATTAGGCAAATCGGGCCTTGCATAGTAGGCTGAGAAGTGCGTTATGGCTACTAGGTACGACATATATATATATATATATATATATATATATATATATATATATATATATATATATATATATATATATATATATATATATATATATATATATATATATATATATATATATATATATATATATATATAAAGTTTTTGAGGAAGAATATAGTAAGAGAAGGAGAGCTCTGTCCAGGAGACTTAAGAGCCGACAGTGATAGTGGAAAGGGAAATTATTTTAAAATTTACGAATACTGCAAGAGGGTGGTGACGATGGTGCTGAAGAAGGTGAAAATGGTGGTGAAGATGGTGATGAAGAGGAAGGTGCAGATGGTGGTGAAGATGGTGGTGCCAGATGGTGGTGAAGATGGTGGTGCAGTGGGTGGTGACGATGGTGGTGACGATGGTGGTGATGATGGTGGTGAAGAGGGTGGTGAAGATGATGGTAGAGACACACATATACACTCCTGCAAATACTTGACTAAATATTTAAATTTACCAAGACACACACCTTCCCCCTTACTTTCCCTCTCTTACCCCTACTTTAATCACCATCCGTCTCTCGCTCACCCTTTGTCCCCTCTATCACCCATTCTCTTTTACCTCCGTTCTCTCTATCACCTTCTCTCCATCCCTCTTTCTCTCTCACAAAGTAGCAAGCAAGCACGCATTCTCTCTCTCTCTCTCTCTCTCTCTCTCTCTCTCTCTCTCTCTCTCTCTCTCTCTCTCTCTCTCTCTCTCTCTCTCTCTCTCTCTCTCTCTCTCTCTCTCTCTCTCTCTCTCTCTCTCTCTCTCTCTCTCTCTCTCTCTCTCTATCTCTCTCTCTCTCTATCTCTCTATCTCTCTCTCTCTCTCTCTCTCTTCCCCCCCTCTCTCTCTCTCGCAGTCTTACCTTAACCCAACCAGGTAGGAAAAGGAACAACCATGAAATGGGGAGACAAATCACTGGTGTAGGGTAAGGTAAGGGTGACGTAATTAAGGAGATGTTCGCTTATGCATGACGGGGAAATTGGAATGAAACTGCAAGACGGAACGGAGGCAATAAGCAGCCTACAAGGTGAGCTGAGTGCATCAAAAGAGGAGATAACAAGCCTCAATGAGAACCCTACTCAGATTCATACTGCAACTATCGCCCTTTAAAGAAGATGTGAGGAGAAGCTATAAGCAGCCTACAAGGCGAGCTGAGCGCATCAAAGGAGGAGATAACTCAACAAGAACTCTACTCAGATTCACACTGCAACTATCCCGCTCTAAAGAAGCTGGAAAGATACAACAATGGAAGGGACTGCAACGGTACATGGCACATTTTCAGAAATGCTAAGAGCTGAGAAGCCGAGTCCACAGTGCAGGAAGTAGTCATGAAAGCAGCTACGTCACAGGAGGCAGCATGGTGCACTAGTCACCTGCTGAAAAGGAAATGATCAATTGTAGTAGAAGGCATAAAAGAACAAGATGAGTTCCAGTCAGAGTGGAAAGCTAAGGACAGAGCAACAGTGTTAGAGATACTACAGGGCACACAAACTGAGTGGCTGAACACAGCATAGAGAAGGTCTTGAGGCTAGGAAGGTACAGCAAGGACAGAAACCGCCTGATAAAGATAGAATTTATGAAGTAAACCACAAAAGAAAGTTTTAGCATAGAAGAGCAAACTGTTAACTGTAAGGGAATGTAAAAATGTATGATATGGAATGAGATAATTGCAGCAGCAGACGCAAGGAAGAGGCAGAGCGAGAGAAGAGGGAACCAGGGAACCTGGTTCCTCAACCCAACAATCCTAATAGGGGGAGTGGGAAACCCTCCACCAGCATTTCAACAACTGCCCTTCCTCCTCATAGAAACCCTTCTTACCCCCAAGTCCTCTCTGTTCCCAACTGAAATGTCCATCATACCCACTCCTCCCCCCCCCCTCTACACCCTCACCCTCCCCAATACACATTACTCTTCCCTCTTTCCTTGTACCCATAACCCCTCCGAGGCACTGTGAAGCCACTAATCCTGGAAAGTCACTTTGTAAAGACCAGAGTGATCCTTAACTGTGCAGCCACTAATCACCTACATATCAGTCTGGACTGTTTTGTCACATGCATTGCAAAGGAAACTAGCACAAGTGAGTGCG
>NC_091226.1:19985807-20015807 GCF_040958095.1 Procambarus clarkii | reverse complement strand
GCATTGATTGAGCATCGAATAGCACTTAGTGTCCTATGAGAGAGACACTTGTGTACATATTAAGTGTAGTAATACTTCTTTTAGGATTATATATGAGGTGATGGGAAAGTGATTATATATGAATATATTGATACTTAATAAAGAGTAGTACTCAATGCACCTCCCCCAGTGTGTTTTACTTGCATTACCTTGCTCACTCCTTGAAAGCCACAACTAACTTGGGGTTGGATACCAGAACTTTAGTACCACCAGAAAAGAACCCGGTTGCAACCCATTGTGGCCGTAACAATAACATGTATAGAACTTGCATAAATACACAATTTGGACACAAAAATACAGTTGCACCAGTTTCACTTCAGTAAATTAAAAATACAACTTGTGTAAAATACACTATAAACACAACTTGTGTAAATACACTATTCGCATTTTTTTTAAAACATGAACAATTATTAAAAAATTGTGTAATTAATACACATCTGTGCACAATTAATACAAGCAAACTTGCTATAAAATTACACAACTTGCACAATGACAATCAATTTACAACAGGTATAAATAAACATTTCGTCCATATACAATTACACAACATGTGCAATTAATTCACAACTTGCACCAATTAATATACATATTTCATATATATTATACAACTTGCATAAATACAATCAAATACACAACTAGCACAAATACACAATTTACACAAAATACAATTACAACATATATACAATTAATACACAACTTGTGCAAAATATAATCAATACACAACTAGCCCAAAAATGAACAATACATAACTAGCGCATATATATTAATTACACAACTAAACAATTTCACAAATACACAACTTGCACAAACAATACACAATTTGCAGGAATATAATCAATACATAATTGCAATCACCATACAACTTATGCAAAATACATAACCTGCACAATTATTTCACAACTTGCACAAGTAAAATAATTGTGCTATATGTACAAATACAATCACAGCCAAATAGGTCAAGCAATATTCAATTTGCATAATATTTTTCTAGGTATGTTTAGGACATTATATATAATATGCTCAGTTTAACCAACGCCCCAAAAGTCAAAATTTCACACAAATATGAATGGTACATCTGACTTCCTATGAGCTCAATATAAAACACACATACATTTTCCATAAATGTTTCAACATTATTAGTGCTAAACTATTCATCTGGCATATGACCATTGTGTTTAATACTTTATTAATACCCACTTGTTACATCCTCTCCAATCATACTACCTATATTTATTTATGCAAACCCTCCAACAGACTTATTGCTTCTAGCCTAAGTTATGTTAGGGATAGGTGGGGTTAGGTGAAATCACCCCCTCCCACGCACCTTCTGTAGCATATAACAAATCAAAATACTCATTCAGTTCACATATATATATATGAACTACATTGAGTAGAAGCTGCTTTGAAAGTTTTGAAATAGGCCTTATGCAGTTACCTTCATTCTGACGTTCTCATCCCCAATGCGGTTTGATCCACCAATGAATACATTGATTTTAGCCTCCCAAGCGTTTCCAGGCAGGGTATCCACCTCTCATTAGCACGTTCTCTTAATCTCTCTATAGCTCAACTGTACTCTGTAAGTTTCATCACAGGCTACGCCATGATGCGTTGTATTCGCTCATATCTTAGCTAAGTGTATCATTGCTCTTATTTTCAGATATTCAATTCTTTGACTCCCACCGAACAATCCTAACCTAAACTATAATAAACAAATGCATTCTACAGTAAAAAGATCCATTGTTGTTTTAGCGACGTCACAAGAGCTGTCCCAATAAAAGGATAAAATATAGTCTTCCATTAACATATAGGTGTCAAGGCCCCACCGCAACCTGACTTTTCAACTATGAGTGACGTCATAAGATGCGTAAATGAGATCTTGGCATCCTACTTTTATGTAGTGTATTTAATGTTATTATTCACAAAATGGCTATACTGTCCATCCCCACTTAATCTAACTTCATCAGAGGTGTAAGAATATACATTTTAGTCATCCACAACTTTGATCATTCATTATGCAGTGATAAGTTCAAAACTAAAATAGCAATAGCAAATAAAATAGTAATTGAAATATTACAGGAACAACCGTGGACATCTTCAAGAGGAAACCAGATTGTTTCCTTCAAGGAGTGCCGGACCAACTGGGCTGTGGTGGGTATGTGAGCCTGCGGGCCACTCCGAGCAACAGCCTGGTGGACCAAACTCTCACAAGTCAAGTCTGGCCTCGGGCCGGGCTTGGGGAGTAGAAGAACTCCCAGAACCCCATCAACCAGGTAACCCAAATGTCGTACCGTAATTCCTATGAAACGTACGTCTGGCAGCACAGCAGGTCAGCTGTCCTAATACCTGCGCTCATAGGTTAGTCAGCTGTGCTCACATCCATCATATAGCTGTCCAAATGCCTCACCGCAATTCATCCATTTAGCAACTCAGCTGGATCCTAGCCAGTATATTCATAGATTAATCATTCCTTGACCTCGAAAATCCCAATCTTGCTCCACAAATCAGCTAACTTGTTTCTAAACCAACAGTCACAAATACATACATTCATTCATACATACATACATACATACATACATACATACATACATACATACATACATAGAAACAAACATACATACATACATACATACATATATACATACATACATACATACATACATACATACATACATACATACATACATACATACATACATACATACATACATACATACATACATACATACATATATACATTCATACATGCATACATACATACATACATACATACATACATACATACATACATACATACATACATACATACATACATACATACATACATACATACATACATATATACATTCATACATACATACATACATACATACATACATACATACATACATACATACATACATACATACATACATACATACATACATACATACATACATACATACATACATACATATATACATTCATACATACATACATACATACATACATACATACATACATACATACATACATACATACATACATACATACATACATACATACATACATACATACATATATGCACATGCTCCACAACCCATATATGCATAGAGAATAGCCAGTTTTTGCCACCATTGCACCATTAATCAGATATAATTTATGCCATATGAATCCCTAAAATGTATTAGGAATAATACATTTTAGGGATTCTGGGATTTAGGGCTGCGGGATTTCAGTAATCCCACAGATCATTCACATCAAATAATCTTAATTATTTGTACTGTTAATTCATATTAATGCATACCAATCAGCAAGGTATTCATATTATTCCAGCAAGTAAAAAAATATTAAATATCCATCTACATACTATTCAAATGGACAAACTGGGTGTATATGTCCTATTGAAATAAATACATTAGTAATTATTCATAAAAAGCTAAGCTTGTTTTAAGGCACTCAAAAATATATTAATTTAACAAACACACAAAATGCAACACTTGTACTTACACTGAAAATGCATAAAATCAAAAACACCCAGTATAAAACACACATATACATTTACACTCAATATAGCATTTAAGCACAAAACAATTCCACACAATATTCCATTTACACAGAAAATACAACATTAACACACCAGATATGACATGTATGCATAAAATATATTATTTACACTCAAAATATATCATTTACACACAAAATATGCCATTTATAAACAAAATATGACATTTAAATATAAAATATATCAGTTGCACACAAAATATACCATTTACACAAATATTGCATATACATTCAAAGTACAACATTTACACAGAGTATGGTATTTGCATAAATATAACAAATTGCATATATGCTCATGGAATCAAAAAGCTATTTCACTAAAATTTCACAATTCCATAAACGTAATTTTCACAAAAAATACCCACACATTGTCTCATAAACCGAATACACTTTCACATGAAAATCTATTTTTCAGATAACATATAGAGAACTTACACAAGTACACAATTCGCACAAAAAAATACAGTTGCCCCAGTTCCACTTCAGCATATTAAAAACACAACCTGCATATCTTGAGGTTATCTTGAGACGATTTCGGGGCTTTTTAGTGTCCCCGCGGCCCGGTCCTCGACCAGGCCTCCACCCCCAGCTGACTAACACCCAGGTACCTATTTTACTGCTAGGTAACAGGGGCATAGGGTGAAAGAAACTCTGCCCAATGTTTCTCGCCGGCGCCTGGGATCGAACCCGGAACCACAGGATTACAAGTCCAGCGTGCTGTCCGCTCGGCCGGTCGGCTCCCCATAAATACACTATTCACACAAAACAATTGTAAGACATGGATAATTATTACACAAATTGTGTAATTAATACACATCTCTGCACAATTAATACAAGCAAACTTGCTATATAATTACGAAACTTGCACAATGACAATCAATACACAAAGATATAAATTAACAATTCGTCCATATGCAATTCCACAACATTCGCAGTTAATACACAACTTTCACAATTATTACACATCTTTCATAATTATTACACAACTTGCACAAATACATATCCAGCACAAATACATACAATACATAACTAGCCCAAATATGTAAATACTCAACCAGTACAAATACACAATTCACACAAATACTGTTACGACATATACACAATAAATAAACAACTTGCACAAAAATATAATCAATACACAGCTAGCCCAAATATGAACACAACTACTCAATTCCACAAATACACATACAAAACATGTACAATTCACACACAACTTGCATAAACAATACACAATTTGTGGGAATATAATCAATACATAATTGCAGTCATCATGCAACGTATGCAGAATACATAACCTGCACAAATTAATACACAACTTGCACATGTATAATAATTGTGCTATTTGTACAAATACAATCACAGCCAACTAGGAAAAACAATTCACAATTTGCATGATATTTTTCTAGGAATGTTTAGGACAAAATTTATAATATGCTGAGTTTGACCAACTACCCCAAAAGTCAAAATTTCACATGAATGAATAATACATCTGACATTCTATGAACTCATTATAAAAGCACATACATTTTCCATTAATGTTTCAACATTATTAGTGTTAGACTATTCATCTAACATATGTCCATTGTTTTTAATGCTTTATTAATACCACCTGGCTTTATAATAGTTTGCTTTATAATAATGGCTTTATAATATGCTTTAATAATAGCATAAGACATATTACCGGAACAACCGTGGGAGCCGGTCGGCCGAGCGGACAGCACACTGGACTTGTGATCCTGTGGTCCTGGGTTCGATTCCAGGCGCCGGCGAGAAACAATGGGCAGAGTTTCTTTCACCCTATGCCCCTGTTACCTAGCAGTAAAATAGGTACCTGGGTGTTAGTCAGCTGTCACGGGTTGCTTCCTGGGGTGGAGGCCTGGTCGAGGACCGGGCCGCGGGGACACTAAAGCCCCGAAATCATCTCAAGATAACCTCAAGATAGATATATCTTCAAGAGGAAACTAGATTGTTTCCTACAAGGAGTACCGGACCAACCGGGCTGTGGTGGGTATGTGGGCCTGCAGTCCGCTGCAAGCAACAGCCTAGTGGACCAAGCTCTCACAAGTCGAGCCTGGCCTCGGGCCGGGCTTGGGGAGTAGAAGAACTCCCAGAACCCCATCAACCAGGTACCCCCTTGTTAGATCCTCTTCAATCATGTCACCCATATTTATTTAGGTAACCCATCCAACAGACTTATTGGTTCTAGCCTTAGTTATGTTAGGGTAGGTGGAGTTAGGTGAAGTCAGTAATTTCTATGATAATTTAAGCAAATTTACTATATCCCTATTAAAAATGCAACCAATTAGAACCTAGATTCATCAAAATCTATAAAAAATTTTACTTATACTACACAAATTTAATTAAATTTAACCTAGAAAAAGCTAAACTAACTAAATATGAGCATCCCATATCCTCATATACAAGCCTATGTCACCTCTGTCCATACATTACAAAAGTTAGCTATAGCTAGAACCCCAAATAGGTAAATTGACATTATTTTATGAACATGCTAGTTCATTACCCCTAAGATATTATATATCCTACCCTATACAACCTCACCTAACATATCCAAAGCTAGATTTGATTAAAGTAGGCAAATTTAAGCTATTCCCATCTAAATTCAACTTAATTTAATTCAATCTCCACCAAATATACTCAAATAATTTATAACATAACACACCCAATTCCCATTTTTATTCACATTTTCACCTATTCCAACCTACCCTACACGACCTTACCTAACCAGACCTAGTACATCCAAAGCTAGATTTTATTAGAGTTGGCAAAATTTATGCTGTCCCACTTATATAATACCTAATTTAAGAGAAATCCCACCAAATATATACAAATGTTTTATATCATAGCCCAGCCAATGTCCATTTTTACCCACATTTTCGCTTATTCCATCCAACCTTACACCCCTTACCTAACCTGACTTAGCATATCCAAAGTTATGTTTGATTAAAGTTGGCAAAATTTATGCTGCCCGACCTAAATTCAACCTAATTTAACATAATTTCCACCAAATATACCCAAATGTTTTGTAACATAGCACAGCCAAAGTCCATTTTATCCACGTTTCACCTATTCCATCTAAACTTCCAATCTCCAACATCCAGTCTTGGCACAACATCCCCCATTCCCAAGACCATTTCATAGAGCTCTGATCGTCTAGCTATTTCCAATTTCCAGATATGTTTTCTATCATCAATTCTGCCAAACCAGACCTAACCTATCCTAACACTACATTAGCAAAATTCATCCAAATTACCCCTATTTGTAACAATTCCAGTAAATTTATCCTAATTATATCAAACCAAAACCCCAAATTCTACTAAATGTAGCTATGCACATCACATCCAGAGCATGAGTTAATTGTCTGAGCTGATAATGTCTACTTCTGACAGCCATTCCACCCTGGATTACAGTTAATTTTGCTAATATATTTGTATTAGAAGTGTGTTGTTACTAGGTATTTTTCTCATATTTCCACAACTCAACCACCTTGGACCTAACCTCTGATACGACATATACTCAGAAAAGTGTTAATTTCGTATAACCTGCAGGAGTCTTGGAGCTTATAATAATAAGCTCCAAGATAATGAATAATGAATCTATATTCTTAGAAAAGTCAATTTTGGATATGAACCTAACTGCACTGTGCCTAACCTGCTTGGATCTTTGTTGAACATTGTATCCATTTTCATAGAACGTGATGTTTATTACTATGAACCTAACTGCCCCTCGCCTATTAAACTTGCATTTATGTTTAATATTGTAGTTATATTGTTGAGTAAGAGTTTTGTTTTTACGCATCAACTCAGCCGCCCTGCGCCTACCCTCCCTTTACCTAACTTCTGATGTATTGTATTGATGGGATGAAAGTATTGTTTGTGCATCAACCCAACCGCCCTGGACCTAACCTTCGATACATGGAACTTGGTTCAGTATTGCATCATATTCTCAGCCATGTTTTTATTTACATCAACACAACCATCCCCAACCTAACATCTATTACCTGGGGATTAATGGAAAATGTATTAATAATGGGAAATTTCTCTACATCAACTTAACCATACTAACCTAACCTTATATACCTGGATCTGAACTCCATTTCACAATATATTTTTCAGAAAGAGATATGACTCAGTAACAACTATACTATTACCATAACCCAAATTCCCTTACCCTAATCCATAACTAGGGTGTTTAGACTCCCCTTACCTCGAAATTAAAAAATTATTAAATAAAAAAATTATGACACAATAGTCCCCAGACTAACACAATAGTCCCCAGACTAACACAATAGTCCCCAGACTAACACAATAGTCCCCAGACTAACACAATAGTCCCCAGGCTAACACAATAGTCCCCAGAATAACACAATAGTCCCCAGACTAACACAATAGTCCCCAGACTAACACAATAGTCCCCAGACTAACACAATAGTCCCCAGACTAACACAATAGTCCCCAGACTAACACAGTAGTCCCCAGACTAACACAATAGTCCCCAGACTAACACAGTAGTCCCCAGACTAACACAATAGTCCCCAGACTAACACAATAGTCCCCAGACTAACACAATAGTCCCCAGACTAACACAATAGTCCCCAGACTAACACAATAGTCCCCAGACTAACACAATAGTCCCCAGACTAACACAATAGTCCCCAGACTAACACAATAGTCCCCAGACTAACACAATAGTCCCCAGACTAACACAGTAGTCCCCAGACTAACACAGTAGTCCCCAGACTATCACAATAGTCCCCAGACTATCACAATAGTCCCCAGACTAACACAATAGTCCCCAGACTATCACAATAGTCCCCAGACTAACACAGTAGTCCCCAGACTAACACAATAGTCCCCAGACTAACACAATAGTCCCCAGACTAACACAATAGTCCCCAGACTAACACAATAGTCCCCAGACTAACACAATAGTCCCCAGACTAACACAATAGTCCCCAGACTAACACAATAGTCCCCAGACTAACACAATAGTCCCCAGACTAACACAATAGTCCCCAGACTAACACAGTAGTCCCCAGACTAACACAGTAGTCCCCAGACTAACACAGTAGTCCCCAGACTATCACAATAGTCCCCAGACTATCACAATAGTCCCCAGACTAACACAATAGTCCCCAGACTATCACAATAGTCCCCAGACTAACACAGTAGTCCCCAGACTAACACAGTAGTCCCCAGACTAACACAATAGTCCCCAGACTAACACAATAGTCCCCAGACTAACACAGTAGTCCCCAGACTAACACAGTAGTCCCCAGACTAAAACAGTAGTCCCCAGACTAACACAGTAGTCCCCAGACTAACACAGTAGTCCCCAGACTAACACAGTAGTCCCCAGACTAACACAGTAGTCCCCAGACTAACACAGTAGTCCCCAGACTAACACAGTAGTCCCCAGACTAACACAGTAGTCCCCAGACTAACACAATAGTCCCCAGACTAACACAATAGTCCCCAGACTAACACAATAGTCTCCAGACTAACACAATAGTCCCCAGACTAACACAATAGTCCCCAGACTAACACAATAGTCCCCAGACTAACACAATAGTCCCCAGACTAACACAATAGTCCCCAGACTAACACAGTAGTCCCCAGACTAACACAGTAGTCCCTAGACTAACAAGACTAACACAGTAGTCCCCAGACTAACACAATAGTCACCAGACTAACACAATAGTCCCCAGACTAACACAATAGTCCCCAGACTAACACAATAGTCCTCAGACTAACACAATAGTCCTCAGACTAACACAATAGTCCCCAGACTAACACAATAGTCCCCAGACTAACACAATAGTTCCCAGACTAACACAATAGTCCCCAGACTAACACAATAGTCCCCAGACTAACACAATAGTCCCCAGACTAACACAGTAGTCCCTAGACTAACACAATAGTCCCCAGACTAACACAATAGTCCCCAGACTAACACAATAGTCCCCAGACTAACACAATAGTCCCCAGACTAACACAATAGTCCCCCTTACTAACAAAATAGTCCCCAGACTATCACAATAGTCCCCAGACTAACACAATAGTCCCCAGACTATCACAATAGTCCCCAGACTAACACAATAGTCTCCAGACTAACACAGTAGTCTCCAGACTAACACAATAGTCCCCAGACTAACACAGTAGTCCCTAGACTAACACAGTAGTCCCCAGACTAACACAATAGTCCCCAGACTAACACAATCGTCCCCAGACTAACACAGTAGTCCCCAGACTAACACAATAGTCCCCAGACTAACACAGTAGTCCCCAGACTAACACAGTAGTCCCCAGACTAACACAATAGTCCCCAGACTAACACAATAGTCCCCAGACTAACACAATAGTCCCCAGACTAACACAATAGTCCCCAGACTAACACAATAGTCCCCAGACTATCACAATAGTCCCTAGACTAACACAATAGTCTCCAGACTAACACGGTAGTCTCCAGACTAACACAATAGTCCCCAGACTATCACAATAGTCCCTAGACTAACACAATAGTCTCCAGACTAACACAGTAGTCTCCAGACTAACACAATAGTCCCCAGACTAACACAGTAGTCCCCAGACTAACACAGTAGTCCCCAGACTAACACAGTAGTCCCCAGACTAACACAGTAGTCCCCACACTAACACAGTAGTCCCCAGACTAACACAGTAGTCCCTAGACTAACACAGTAGTCCCCAGACTAACACAATAGTCCCCAGACTAACACAGTAGTCCCCAGACTAACACAATAGTCCCTAGACCAACACAGTAGTCCCCAGACTAACACAATAGTCCCCAGACTAACACAGTAGTCCCCAGACAAACACAATAGTCCCCAGACTAACACAGTAGTCCCTAGACTAACACAGTAGTCCCCAGACTAACACAATAGTCCCCAGACTAACACAATAGTCCCCAGACTAACACAATAGTCCCCAGACTAACACAGTAGTCCCCAGACTAACACAATAGTCCCCAGACTAACACAATAGTCCCCAGACTAACACAATAGTCCCCAGACTAACACAATAGTCCCCCTTACTATCAAAATAGTCCCCAGACTATCACATTAGTCCCCAGACTAACACAATAGTCCCCAGACTATCACAATAGTCCCCAGACTAACACAATAGTCTCCAGACTAACACAGTAGTCTCCAGACTAACACAATAGTCCCCAGACTAACACAATAGTCCCCAGACTAACACAATAGTCCCCAGACTAACACAGTAGTCCCCAGACTAACACAATAGTCCCCAGACTAACACAATAGTCCCCAGACTAACACAATAGTCCCCAGACTAACACAATAGTCCCCAGACTAACACAATAGTCCCCAGACTAACACAATAGTCTCCAGACTAACACAATAGTCCCCAGACTAACACAATAGTCCCCAGACTAACACAATAGTCCCCAGACTAACACAATAGTCCCCAGACTATCACAATAGTCCCCAGACTAACACAATAGTCCCCAGACTAACACAATAGTCCCCAGACTAACACAGTAGTCCCTAGACTAACACAATAGTCCCCAGACTAACACAGTAGTCCCTAGACTAACACAATAGTCCCCAGACTAACACAATAGTCCCCAGACTAACACAATAGTCCCCAGACTAACACAATAGTCCCCAGACTAATACAATAGTCCCCCTTACTAACAAAATAGTCCCCAGACTAACACAATAGTCCCCAGACTATCACAAAAGTCCCCAGACTAACACAATAGTCTCCAGACTAACACAGTAGTCTCCAGAATAACACAATAGTCCCCAGACTAACACAGTAGTCCCTAGACTAACACAGTAGTCCCTAGACTAACACAATAGTCCCCAGACTAACACAATAGTCCCCAGACTAACACAATAGTCCCCAGACTAACACAATAGTCCCCAGACTAACACAATAGTCCCCCTTACTAACAAAATAGTCCCCAGACTATCACAATAGTCCCCAGACTAACACAATAGTCCCAGACTATCACAATAGTCCCCAGACTAACACAATAGTCTCCAGACTAACACAGTAGTCTCCAGACTAACACAATAGTCCCCAGACTAACACAGTAGTCCCTAGACTAACACAGTAGTCCCCAGACTAACACAATAGTCCCCAGACTAACACAATCGTCCCCAGACTAACACAGTAGTCCCCAGACTAACACAATAGTCCCCAGACTAACACAGTAGTCCCTAGACTAACACAGTAGTCCCCAGACTAACACATTAGTCCCCAGACTAACACAATAGTCCCCAGACTAACACAATAGTCCCCAGACTAACACAATAGTCCCCAGACTAACACAATAGTCCCCAGACTAACACAATAGTCCCCAGACTAACACAATAGTCCCCAGACTAACACAATAGTCCCCAGACTAACACAATAGTCCCCAGACTAACACAATAGTCCCCAGACTAACACAATAGTCCCCCTTACTAACAAAATAGTCCCCAGACTATCACAATAGTCCCCAGACTAACACAATAGTCCCCAGACTATCACAATAGTCCCTAGACTAACACAATAGTCTCCAGACTAACACAGTAGTCTCCAGACTAACACAATAGTCCCCAGACTATCACAATAGTCCTTAGACTAACACAATAGTCTCCAGACTAACACAGTAGTCTCCAGACTAACACAATAGTCCCCAGACTAACACAGTAGTCCCCAGACTAACACAGTAGTCCCCAGACTAACACAGTAGTCCCCAGACTAACACAGTAGTCCCCACACTAACACAGTAGTCCCCAGACTAACACAGTAGTCCCTAGACTAACACAGTAGTCCCCAGACTAACACAATAGTCCCCAGACTAACACAGTAGTCCCCAGACTAACACAATAGTCCCTAGACCAACACAGTAGTCCCCAGACTAACACAATAGTCCCCAGACTAACACAGTAGTCCCCAGACAAACACAATAGTCCCCAGACTAACACAGTAGTCCCTAGACTAACACAGTAGTCCCCTGACTAACACAATAGTCCCCAGACTAACACAATAGTCCCCAGACTAACACAATAGTCCCCAGACTAACACAGTAGTCCCCAGACTAACACAATAGTCCCCAGACTAACACAATAGTCCCCAGACTAACACAATAGTCCCCAGACCAACACAATAGTCCCCCTTACTAACAAAATAGTCCCCAGACTATCACAATAGTCCCCAGACTAACACAATAGTCCCCAGACTATCACAATAGTCCCCAGACTAACACAATAGTCTCCAGACTAACACAGTAGTCTCCAGACTAACACAATAGTCCCCAGACTATCACAATAGTCCTCAGACTAACACAATAGTCCCCAGACTAACACAATAGTCCCCAGACTAACACAATAGTCCCCAGACTAACACAGTAGTCCCCAGACTAACACAATAGTCCCCAGACTAACACAATAGTCCCCAGACTAACACAATAGTCCCCAGACTAACACAATAGTCCCCAGACTAACACAATAGTCCCCAGACTAACACAATAATCCCCAGACTAACACAGTAGTCCCTAGACTAACACAATAGTCCCCAGACTAACACAATAGTCTCCAGACTAACACAATAGTCCCCAGACTAATACAATAGTCCCCAGACTAACACAATAGTCTCCAGACTAACACAATAGTCCCCAGACTAACACAATAGTCCCCAGACTAACACAATAGTCCCCAGACTAACACAATAGTCCCCAGACTAACACAATAGTCCCCAGACTAACACAGTAGTCCCCAGACTAACACAATAGTCCCCAGACTAACACAATAGTCCCCAGACTAACACAATAGTCCCCAGACTAACACAATAGTCCCCAGACTATCACAATAGTCCCCAGACTAACACAATAGTCCCCAGACTAACACAATAGTCCCCAGACTAACACAATAGTCCCCAGACTAACACAATAGTCCCCAGACTAACACAATAGTCCCCAGACTAACACAATAGTCCCCAGACTAACACAATAGTCCCCAGACTAACACAATAGTCCCCAGACTAACACAATAGTCCCCAGACTAACACAATAGTCCCCAGACTAACACAATAGTCCCCAGACTAACACAGTAGTCCCCAGACTAACACAATAGTCCCCAGACTAACACAATAGTCCCCAGACTAACACAATAGTCCCCAGACTAACACAATAGTCCCCAGACTATCACAATAGTCCCCAGACTAACACAATAGTCCCCAGACTAACACAATAGTCCCCAGACTAACACAATAGTCCCCAGACTAACACAATAGTCCCCAGACTAACACAATAGTCCCCAGACTAACACAATAGTCCCCAGACTAACACAATAGTCCCCAGACTAACACAATAGTCCCCAGACTAACACAATAGTCCCCAAACTAACACAATAGTCCCCAGACTAACACAATAGTCCCCAGACTAACACAATAGTCCCCAAACTAACACAATAGTCCCCCTTACTAACAAAATAGTCCCCAGACTATCACAATAGTCCCCAGACTAACACAATAGTCCCCAGACTATTACCCTCTCAGATGCGGCTGAGTGGATTGCGCTCAGGATTCGTAGTCCTAAGGATACGTGTTCGATCCCCGGTGTAGGCGGAAACATATGGGCAGAGTTTCTTTCATCCTGTGCAGCTGTTCACCTAGCAATAAATAGGTATCTGGGCTTAGACAGCTTCTACTGGCTACTTCCTGGGGATGTGTGACAAAAAGGAGGCTTGGTCGAGGACCGGGTCGTGGGGACCCGAAATTATCTAGAGATAACCTCAAGATAACCTCAAGATACCCCTGAAGATAACCTCAAGATAACTACAAGATATTCTCAAGATAACCTAAGATAACCTCATGATAACCTCTAGATGCCCTCAAGATAACCACAAGATAACCTCAAGATAACCACAAGATAACCTCAAGATAACCACAAGATAACCTCAAGTTAACCACTTTCTTGAGGTAGCAAGGCGGCAGGAGTTGTCTACTGTTACGCCTTTACTTAGACGCGTATGATTGGTTTTACGAATGAATAATTAATGTACCCTCTGAGTGCATATGCAATTGCAAGAGCCCCCCCCCCACTGTCCTTTTATTCATGATGCAGAGAGAAAGTCACAATAACGAGGCTGAAAGTTAGAGATATGCAAAGTTGATGAAATTTGGGACATTATTGACGCGACAGTTGACAAGCAGCACCATGTCAACATTGCGGGAGAACGCGGAACTACACACACACACACACACACATATATATATATATATATATATATATGTATATGTATATATATATATATATATATATATATATATATATATATATATATATATATATATATATATATATATATATATATATATATATATATGTCGTACCTAGTAGCCAGAACGCACTTCTCAGCCTACTATGCAAGGCCCAATTTGCCTAATAAGCCAAGTTTTCCTGAATTAATATATTTTCTCTAATTTTTTTCTCATGAAATGATAAATCTACCCATTTCATTATGTATGAGGTCAAATTTTTTTATTGGAGTTAAAATTAACGTAGATATATGACCGAACCTAACCAACCCTACCTAACCTAACCTAACCTATCTTTATAGGTTAGGTTAGGTTAGGTAGCCGAAAAAGTTAGGTTAGGTTAGGTTAGGTAGGTTAGGTAGTCGAAAAACAATTAATTCATGAAAACTTGGCTTATTAGGCAAATCGGGCCTTGCATAGTAGGCCGAGAAGTGCATTCTGGCTACTAGGTACGACATATATATATATATATATATATATATATATATATATATATATATATATATATATGTCGTACCTAGTAGCCAGAACTCACTTCTGAGCCTACTATGCAAGGCCCGATTTGCCTAATAAGCCAAGTTTTCATGAATTAATTGCTTTTCGACTACCTAACCTACCTAACCTAACCTAACCTAACTTTTTCGGCTACCTAACCTAACCTAACCTATAAAGATAGGTTAGGTTAGGTTAGGTAGGGTTGGTTAGGTTCGGTCATATATCTACGTTAATTTTAACTCCAATAAAAAAAATTCACCTCTTACATAATGAAATGGGTTGCTTTATCATTTCATAAGAAAAAAATTAGAGAAAATATATTATTTCATGAAAACTTGGCTTATTAGGCAAATCGGGCCTTGCATTGTAGGCTGAAAAGTGAGTTCTGGCTACTAGGTACGACATATATATATATATATATATATATATATGTCGTACCTAATAGCCAGAACGCACTTCTCAGCCTACTATTCAAGGCACGATTTGCCTAATAAGCCAAGTTTTCATGAATTAATGTTTTTTCGTCTACCTAACCTACCTAACCTAACCTAACCTAGCTTTTTTTGGCTACCTAACCTAACCTTACCTATAAATATAGGTTAGGTTAGGTTAGGTAGGGTTGGTTAGGTTCGGTCATATATCTACGTTAATTTTAACTTCAATAAAAAAAGCTGACCTCATACATAGAGAAAAGGGTTGCTTTATCATTTCATAAGAAAAAAATTATAGTAAATATATTAATTCAGGAAAACTTGGCTTATTAGGCAAATCGGGCCTTGAATAGTAGGCTGAGAAGTGAGTTCTGGCTACTAGGTACGACATATATATATATATATATATATATATATATATATATATATATATATATATATATATATATACATTTCATTGAATATGACCGCATATTCTGTATTTATTATTTTCTGGTTTAGGGCTTCTATCCCTCTAACTATAGTTAGAGGGATAGAAGCCCTAAACCAGAAAATAATAAATACAGAATATGCGGTCATATTCAATGAAACATGTTTGAAAGAAAACCTGCTGCCAGTATACACCAATATATATATATATATATATATATATATATATATATATATATATATATATATATATATATATATATATATATATATATATATATATATATATATATATATATTATTAAATATGACCGAAAAAGTAAGATTAATAATTCTAACACGAATTTTCTCAATCTTTCGTACATTTCTTTTCACTGTTGGAGGTAAATCAAAAATCAATTCTCCAAAATTCATTTTTATTTCTAGTCTGACGCGACACGAGCGCGTTTCGTAAAACTTATTACATTTTCAAAGACTTTAGTTAACAAATACACAACTGAATAGAACTTACGCATCTCCGATTTTATATCTACATTTGAGTGAGGTGGAAGGGGTGATGTGGCATTAACACAAGACAGAACAAGATGTGGCATTAATAGGGTATTAATTTCATCAACACAAGACAGAACAAGATTATTAATAGGGTATTAATTTCATCAACACAAGACAGAACACGAAACAATGGATATTGAATAGAAGTGTTTGTAGAAAGCCTATTGGTCCACGTACCTGTGGACGAGACAATCGGAATGATAGCCGACAGAGTGTATCGTGATCCAGCCTGTACTCCTCTTGACATACCAGAAAATATTCTGAGGAAACTACTCCAAGCTTGTACTAAAGAGGCACCCTTCTTGAACCCGGATGGGCACATGTATAAGCAAGTAGATGGGGTCGCCATGGGTTCTCCCCTAGGTGTCCTGTTTGCAAACTTCTACATGGGTACCATCGAGCAAAAAGTCTTAGTCGACATGAACTTGAAACCGGCCATATACTGCAGGTATGTTGACGACATTTTTACACAGGTACCTGATGTCAGACATCTGCAGGAGCTGAAGGAGGCATTTGAGCAGAGTTCCGTGCTGCGTTTCACTTACGAGATGGAAAAAGATGGGAAGCTGCCCTTTCTAGATGTAACAGTCATGGAAAAGGGCGGAGGTTTCCACACTGCAGTCTACACTAAGGAAACAAACATAGGAATGTGCCTAAATGCCAACAGCGACTGCCCAGACAGGTACAAGAGGAGTGTTGTTAACGCATATGTCGACCGTGCTCTCAGCCACAGCTCAGAATGGAAGCAAGTCGACGAAGAACTCTGTAGGGTAAGGCAGGTCCTAGTCAATAACGGCTTCTCCAATGGTTTCGTCGAAGACATCATAAGAAGGAAAGTGAAAAGCCATGCAACCTCTGAAGAGACAACTAACACAACACCTATACCCCCTATTAGACTATTTTACAGGAACTTCTTTTCCACAGCTCATAAAACGGAGGAAAGGGTCCTGAAAGATATTGTTAATAGAAACGTTATCCCTACAGACAAAAATCAGAGGATACAACTGACGATTTACTATAAAAACCAGAAAAACGGCCAGCCTACTCATGAGAAACTCTCCAGACACAAAACAGAACGCTTTAAAAGAGACTAACGTCGTCTATGCCTTCAAATGCCCTCTTGGGGACTGTAAGCTCCAAAAAAAACAGTATATAGGCAAGACAACAACATCTCTTTCTAGGCGTTTAACGATGCATAAGCAACAGGGCTCCATTAAGGAACATATAATCTCTTCCCACAACCAAACCATCGCCAGAGAAATCCTAGTAAACAACACAGAAATCATCGATAGATACAGCGATAGCAGGCGGCTTGACGTTTGCGAGGCACTACACATCAAGAAGTCAACACCAGCAATCAACAGCCAATTATTGCACAACTATATTCTACCCACCTCAAGACTCCGCTCCAATATAGAAGCATCAAGAAATATGGACCAATAGGCTTTCTACAAACACTTCTATTCAATATCCATTGTTTCGTGTTCTGTCTTGTGTTGATGAAATTAATACCCTATTAATACTCTTGTTCTGTCTTGTGTTGATGAAATTAATACCCTATTAATACCACATTTTGTTCTGTCTTGTGTTAATGCCACATCACCCCTTCCACCTCACTCAAATGTAGATATAAAATCGGATATGCGTAAGTTCTATTCAGTTGTGTATTTGTTAACTAAAGTCTTTGAAAATGTAATAAGTTTTACGAAACGCGCTCGTGTCGTGTCAGACTAGAAATAAAAATGAATTTTGGAGAATTGATTTTTGATTTACCTCCAACAGTGAAAAGAAATGTACGAAAGATTGAGAAAATTCGTGTTAGAATTATTAATCTTACTTTTTCGGTCATATTTAATAATATATGTCTACAGGAAAGACTGCTACCAAAATATACTAATATATATATATATATATATATATATATATATATATATATATATATATATATATATATATATATATATATATATATATATATATATATATATATATGTCGTACCTAGTAGCCAGAACTCACTTCTATGCCTACTATGCAAGGCCCGATTTGCCTAATAAGCCAAGTTTTCATGAATTAATTGTTTTCGACTACCTAACCTACCTAACCTAACCTAACCTAACGTTTTCGGCTACCTAACCTAACCTAACCTATAAAGATAGGTTAGGTTAGGTTAGGTAGGGTTGGTTAGGTTCGGTCATATATCTACGTTAATTTTAATTCCAATAACAAAAAATTGACCTCATAGATAATGAAATGGGTAGCTTTATCATTTCATAAGAAAAAAAATAGAGAAAATATATTAATTCAGGAAAACTTGGCTTATTAGGCAAATCGAGCCTTGCATAGTAGGCTCAGAAGTGCGTTCTGGCTACTAGGTACGACATATATATATATATATATATATATATATATATATATATATATATATATATATATATATATATATATATATATATATATATATATATATATATATATATATATATATATATATATATATATATATAGGACCACCGCACCAATGATAAGACGATGTACCGATGTACAATAATAGTACCGTGACCACCACACCGATGTTAAGACGATCATTGGTGCGGTGGCCACGGTACTATGTACGCGAAATTGACGTACTGTTCCGTTTTCTGTTTTGCGTCCTCTGGTAGGTTAGGAGAGACCACTTTAAATTGACCGTTTTCTTCACGTTGGAAAACTTTAGCAGGGTGTACTGCGTCATCTATTTTGCCTGTTAATGTCTGAAATGGTGTAGAGGTCGATCGAGGTAAACTCTCAGTAAGTAGGTATACCTCCTCCTCCTCTCAAGGGCATTACCAGTGGAACAATTATAAACAGGCGACCGTAAGGCTGTTTCAAGCGTAGGTGAAACATATGATTGAGTTAGGGTGGTTATAAATAGGAGCGGCGTCATATGAGCCAACAATCCTTACGAATATTCTTACATTCTTATATTGCCACAGTTACATCAATATTGCCACAGTTACATCAATATTGCCACAGTTACATCAATATTGCCACAGTTACATCAATATTGCCACAGTTACATCAATATTACCACAGTTACATCAATATTGCCACAGTTACATCAATATTGCCACAGTTACATCAATATTGCCACAGTTACATCAATATTGCCACAGTTACATCCATATTGCCACAGTTACATCCATATTGCCACAGTTACATCCATATTGCGACAGTTACATCAATATTGCCACAGTTACATCAATATTGTCACAGTTACATCAATATTGCCACTGTTACATCAATATTGCCACAGTTACATCAATATTGCCACAGTTACATCAATATTGCCACAGTTACATCAATATTGCCACAGTTACATCAATATTGCCACAGTTACATCAATATTGCCACAGTTACATCAATATTGCCACAGTTACATCAATATTGCCACAGTTACATCAATATTGCCACAGTTACATCAATATTGCCACAGTTACATCAATATGCCACAGTTACATCAATATTGCCACAGTTACATCAATATTGCCACAGTTACTCATATTGCCACAGTTGACCTCAATTTGCCACAGTTACATCATATTCGCCAAGTTTACATCAATATTGGCCACAGTACATCAATATTGCCACAGTTAACATCAATATTGCCCACAGTTTACATCAATATTGCCACAGTTTACATCAATATTGCCACAGTTACTCAATATGCACAGTATTTGCATCAATATTGCCACAGTTACATCAATATTGCCACAGTTACATCAATATTGCCACAGTTACATCAATTATTGCCACAGTTACATCAATATTGCCACAGTTACATCAATATTGCCACAGTTACATCAATATTGCCCACAGTTACATCAATATTGCCAACAGTTCACATCAATATTGCCCACAGTTACATCAATATTGCCACAGTTACATCAAATTGCCACAGTTACATCAATATTGCCACAGTTACATCAATATTTGCCACAGTTACATCAATATTGCCACAGTTACATCAATATTGCCACAGTACATCAATATTGCCACAGTTACATCAATATTGCCACAGTTACATCAATATTGCCACATTACATCAATATTGCCACAGTTACATCAATATTGCCACAGTTACATCAATATTGCCACAGTTACATAATATGCCACAGTACATCAATGCCACAGTTACATCAATATTGCCACAGTTACATCAATATTGCCACAGTTACATCAATATTGCCACAGTTACATCAATATTGCCACAGTTACATCAATATTGCCACAGTTACATCAATATTGCCACAGTTACATCAATATTGCCACAGTTACATCAATATTGCCACAGTTACATCAATATTGCCACAGTTACATCAATATTGCCACAGTTACATCAATATTGCCACAGTTACATCAATATTGCCACAGTTACATCAATATTTCCACAGTTACATCAATATTGCCACAGTTACATCAATATTGCCACAGTTACTTCAATATTGCCACAGTTACATCAATATTGCCACAGTTACATCAATATTGCCACAGTTACATCAATATTGCCACAGTTACATCAATATTGCCACAGTTACATCAATATTGCCACAGTTACATCAATATTGCCACAGTTACATCAATATTGCCACAGTTACATCAATATTGCCACAGTTACATCAATATTGCCACAGTTACATCAATATTGCCACAGTTACATCAATATTGCCACAGTTACATCAATATTGCCACAGTTACATCAATATTGCCACAGTTACATCAATATTGCCACAGTTACATCAATATTGCCACAGTTACATCAATATTGCCACAGTTACATCAATATTGCCACAGTTACATCAATATTGCCACAGTTACACTCAATATTGCCACAGTTACATCAATATTGCCACAGTTACATCAATATTGCCACAGTTACATCAATATTGCCACAGTTACATCAATATTGCCACAGTTACATCAATATTGCCACAGTTACATCAATATTGCCACAGTTACATCAATATTGCCACAGTTACATCAATATTGCCACAGTTACATCAATATTGCCACAGTACATCAATATTGCCACAGTTACATCAATATTGCCACAGTTACATCAATATTGCCACAGTTACATCAATATTGCCACAGTTACATCAATATTGCCACAGTTACATCAATATTGCCACAGTTACATCAATATTGCCACAGTTACATCAATATTGCCACAGTTACATCAATATTGCCACAGTTACATCAATATTGCCACAGTTACATCAATATTGCCACAGTTACATCAATATTGCCACAGTTACATCAATATTGCCACAGTTACATCAATATTGCCACAGTTACATCAATATTGCCACAGTTACATCAATATTGCCACAGTTACATCAATATTGCCACAGTTACATCAATATTGCCACAGTTACATCAATATTGCCACAGTTACATCAATATTGCCACAGTTACATCAATATTGCCACAGTTACATCAATATTGCCACAGTTACTTCAATATTGCCACAGTTACATCAATATTGCCACAGTTACATCAATATTGCCACAGTTACATCAATATTGCCACAGTTACATTCATATTGCCACAGTTACATCAATATTGCCACAGTTACATCAATATTGCCACAGTTACATCAATATTGCACAGTTACATCAATATTGCCACAGTTACATCAATATTGCCACAGTTACATCAATATTGCCACAGTTACATCAATATTGCCACAGTTACATCAATATTGCCACAGTTACATCAATATTGCCACAGTTACATCAATATTGCCACAGTTACATTCAATATTGCCACAGTTACATCAATATTGCCACAGTTACATCATATTGCCACAGTTACATCAATATTGCCACAGTTACATCAATATTGCCACAGTTACATCAATATTGCCACAGTTACATCAATATTGCCACAGTTACATCAATATTGCCACAGTTACATCATATTGCCACAGTTACATCAATATTGCCACAGTTACATTCAATATTGCCACAGTTACATCAATATTGCCACAGTTACATCAATATTGCCACAGTTACATCAATATTGCCACAGTTACATCAATATTGCCACAGTTACATCAATATTGCCACAGTTACATCAATATTGCCACAGTTACATCAATATTGCCACAGTTACATCAATATTGCCACAGTTACATCAATATTGCACAGTTACTTCAATATTGCCACAGTTACATCAATATTGCCACAGTTACATCAATATTGCCACAGTTACATCAATACTGCCACAGTTACATCAATATTGCCACAGTTACATCAATATTGCCACAGTTACATCAATATTGCCACAGTTACATCAATATTGCCACAGTTACATCAATATTGCCACAGTTACATCAATATGGCCACAGTTACTTCAATATTGCCACAGTTACATCAATATTGCCACAGTTACATCAATATTGCCACAGTTACATCAATATTGCCACAGTTACATCAATATTGCCACAGTTACATCAATATTGCCACAGTTACATCAATATTGCCACAGTTACATCAATATTGCCACAGTTACATCAATATTGCCAAAGTTACATCCATATTGCCACAGTTACATCAATATTGCCACAGTTACATCAATATTGCCACAGTTACATCAATATTGCCACAGTTACATCCATATTGCCACAGTTACATCAATATTGCCACAGTTACATCAATATTGCCAAAGTTACATCCATATTGCCACAGTTACATCAATATTGCCACAGTTACATCAATATTGCCACAGTTACATCAATATTGCCACAGTTACATCCATATTGCCACAGTTACATCAATATTGCCACAGTTACATCAATATTGCCACAGTTACATCCATATTGCCACAGTTACATCCATATTGCCACAGTTACATCAATATTGCCACAGTTACATCAATATTGCCAAAGTTACATCAATATTGCCACAGTTACATCAATATTGCCACAGTTACATCAATATTGCCACAGTTACATCAATATTGCCACAGTTACATCAATATTGCCACAGTTACATCAATATTGCCACAGTTACATCAATATTGCCACAGTTACATCAATATTGCCACAGTTACATCAATATTGCCACAGTTACATCAATATTGCCACAGTTACATCAATATTGCCACAGTTACATCAATATTGCCACAGTTACATCATTATTGCCACAGTTACATCAATATTGCCACAGTTACATCAATATTGCCACAGTTACATCAATATTGCCACAGTTACATCAATATTGCCACAGTTACATCAATATTGCCACAGTTACATCAATATTGCCACAGTTACATCATTATTGCCACAGTTACATCAATATTGCCACAGTTACATCAATATTGCCACAGTTACATCAATATTGCCACAGTTACATCAATATTGCCACAGTTACATCAATATTGCCACAGTTACATCAATATTGCCACAGTTACATCAATATTGCCACAGTTACATCAATATTGCCACAGTTACATCAATATTGCCACAGTTACATCAATATTGCCACAGTTACATCAATATTGCCACAGTTACATCCATATTGCCACAGTTACATCAATATTGCCACAGTTACATCAATATTGCCACAGTTACATCAATATTGCCACAGTTACATCAATATTGCCACAGTTACATCAATATTGCCACAGTTACATCCATATTGCCACAGTTACATCAATATTGCCACAGTTACATCAATATTGCATACATAATAAAATGTAAATAAAAAATGTAAAAAAAAAAGTTAAGATAAAATAACAGGTCAAGAGCAGTAAATAACATTACAGTTAATTCCTACCTCTACAGAGTTTCTTTTTGTGATATGATGGTCGTAATACACACGCTGAAGCCCGCTACTTTCATCCTTACTGTTGCTCTATTGTTTGGATCAGAAGTCTTTCTCATTTTTCCTCAGGTTATGAGGGTGGGAGACAAAGGCAGTGTGAGGTAGACCCTTTACCTGTAGTGTGAGTTGTGGTAGTCTGAGGGTTGTGGTAGTCTGTGTGTTGTGGTAGTCTGAGGGTTGTGGTAGTGTGTGAGTTGTGGTAGTCTGAGGGTTGTGGTAGTCTGTGTGTTGTGGTAGTCTGAGTGTTGTGGTAGTCTGAGTGTTGTGGTAGTCTGAGGGTTGTGGTAGTCTGTGTGTTGTGGTAGTCTGAGGGTTGTGGTAGTCTGAGGGTTGTGGTAGTGTGTGCGTTGTGGTAGTGTGTGTGTTGTGGTAGTGTGTGTGTTGTGGTAGTCTGAGGGTTGTGGTAGTGTGTGTGTTGTGGTAGTCTGAGGGTTGTGGTAGTGTGTGTGTTGTGGTAGTCTGTGTGTTGTGGTAGTCTGTGTGTTGTGGTAGTTTGGGTGTTGTGGTAGTCTGTGTGTTGTGGTAGTCTGTGTGTTGTGGTAGTTTGGGTGTTGTGGTAGTCTGTGTGTTGTGGTAGTCTGAGGGTTGTGGTAGTGTGTGTGTTGTGGTAGTCTGTGTGTTGTGGTAGTCTGTGTGTTGTGGTAGTTTGGGTGTTGTGGTAGTCTGTGTGTTGTGGTAGTCTGAGAATTGTGGTAGTCTGAGTGTTGTGGTAGTCTGTGTGTTGTGGTAGTCTGAGGGTTGTGGTAGTCTGAGAATTGTGGTAGTCTGTGTGTTGTGGTAGTCTGTGTGTTGTGGTAGTCTGTGTGTTGTGGTAGTCTGTGTGTTGTGGTAGTCTGAGAATTGTGGTAGTCTGTGTGTTGTGGTAGTCTGTGTGTTGTGGTAGTCTGTGTGTTGTGGTAGTCTGAGGGTTGTGGTAGTCTGAGAATTGTGGTAGTCTGTGTGTTGTGGTAGTCTGTGTGTTGTGGTAGTCTGAGGGTTGTGGTAGTCTGAGAATTGTGGTAGTCTGTGTGTTGTGGTAGTCTGTGTGTTGTGGTAGTCTGTGTGTTGTGGTAGTCTGTGTGTTGTGGTAGTCTGAGGGTTGTGGTAGTCTGAGAATTGTGGTAGTCTGTGTGTTGTGGTAGTCTGTGTGTTGTGGTAGTCTGAGAATTGTGGTAGTCTGTGTGTTGTGGTAGTCTGTGTGTTGTGGTAGTCTGAGAATTGTGGTAGTCTGTGTGTTGTGGTAGTCTGTGTGTTGTGGTAGTCTGTGTGTTGTGGTAGTCTGAGGGTTGTGGTAGTCTGTGGGTTGTGGTAGTCTGAGGGTTGTGGTAGTCTGAGAATTGTGGTAGTCTGTGTGTTGTGGTAGTCTGAGGGTTGTGGTAGTCTGTGGGTTGTGGTAGTCTGAGGGTTGTGGTAGTCTGAGAATTGTGGTAGTCAGAGAATTGTGGTAGTCTGTGTGTTGTGGTAGTCTGAGGGTTGTGGTAGTCTGAGGGTTGTGGTAGTCTGAGAATTGTGGTAGTCTGTGTGTTGTGGTAGTCTGAGAATTGTGGTAGTCTGTGTGTTGTGGTAGTCTGAGTGTTGTGGTAGTCTGTGTGTTGTGGTAGTGTGTGTGTTGTGGTAGTCTGTGTGTTGTGGTAGTCTGTGTGTTGTGGTAGTCTGTGTGTTGTGGTAGTCTGTGTGTTGTGGTAGTCTGTGTGTTGTGGTAGTCTGTGTGTTGTGGTAGTCTGAGTGTTGTGGTAGTCTGAGTGTTGTGGTAGTCTGAGGGTTGTGGTAGTCTGAGAGTTGTGGTAGTCTGTGTGTTGTGGTAGTCTGTGTGTTGTGGTAGTCTGAGTGTTGTGGTAGTCTGAGGGTTGTGGTAGTCTGTGTGTTGTGGTAGTCTGAGTGTTGTGGTAGTCTGTGTGTTGTGGTAGTCTGAGTGTTGTGGTAGTCTGAGGGTTGTGGTAGTCTGTGTGTTGTGGTAGCCTGAGTGTTGTGGTAGTCTGTGTGTTGTGGTAGTCTGTGTGTTGTGGTAGTCTGAGTGTTGTGGTAGTCTGAGTGTTGTGGTAGTCTGAGGGTTGTGGTAGTCTGAGTGTTGTGGTAGTCTGTGTGTTGTGGTAGTGTGTGTGTTGTGGTAGTCTGAGGGTTGTGGTAGTCTGTGTGTTGTGGTAGTGTGAGTGTTGTGGTAGTCTGAGGGTTGTGGTAGTCTGTGTGTTGTGGTAGTCTGAGTGTTGTGGTAGTCTGAGGGTTGTGGTAGTCTGAGGGTTGTGGTAGTCTGAGGGTTGTGGTAGTCTGAGTAGTTGTGGTAGTCTGTGTGTTGTGGTAGTCTGTGTGTTGTGGTAGTCTGAGGGTTGTGGTAGTGTGTGTGTTGTGGTAGTCTGTGTGTTGTGGTAGTCTGTGTGTTGTGGTAGTCTGTGTGTTGTGGTAGTCTGTGTGTTGTGGTAGTCTGTGTGTTGTGGTAGTCTGTGTGTTGTGGTAGTCTGAGGGTTGTGGTAGTCTGAGGGTTGTGGTAGTCTGAGGGTTGTGGTAGTCTGTGTGCTTGTGGTAGTCTGTGTTGTGGTAGTCTGAGGGTTGTGGTAGTCTGAGGGTTGTGGTAGTCTGAGGGTTGTGGTAGTCTGAGGGTTGTGGTAGTGTGTGTGTTGTGGTAGTCTGTGTGTTGTGGTAGTCTGAGGGTTGTGGTAGTCTGTGTGTTGTGGTAGTCTGTGTGTTGTGGTAGTCTGTGTGTTGTGGTAGTCTGAGGGTTGTGGTAGTGTGTGTGTTGTGGTAGTCTGAGGGTTGTGGTAGTGTGTGTGTTGTGGTAGTCTGTGTGTTGTGGTAGTCTGTGTGTTGTGGTAGTCTGTGTGTTGTGGTAGTCTGTGTGTTGTGGTAGTCTGAGGTTGTGGTAGTCTGAGGGTTGTGGTAGTCTGTGTGTTGTGGTAGTCTCTGTGTTGTGGTAGTCTGAGGGTTGTGGTAGTCTGAGGGTTGTGGTAGTCTGAGGGTTGTGGTAGTCTGAGGGTTGTGGTAGTCTGTGTGTTGTGGTAGTCTGTGTGTTGTGGTAGTCTGTGTGTTGTGGTAGTGTGTGTGTTGTGGTAGTCTGTGTGTTGTGGTAGTCTGAGGGTTGTGGTAGTGTGTGTGTTGTGGTAGTCTGTGTGTTGTGGTAGTCTGAGGGTTGTGGTAGTCTGTGTGTTGTGGTAGTCTGTGTGTTGTGGTAGTCTGTGTGTTGTGGTAGTGTGTGTGTTGTGGTAGTCTGCTGTGTTGTGGTAGTCTGTGTGTTGTGGTAGTGTGTGTGTTGTGGTAGTGTGTGTGTTGTGGTAGTCTGAGGGTTGTGGTAGTCTGTGTGTTGTGGTAGTCTGTGTGTTGTGGTAGTCTGTGTGTTGTGGTAGTCTGTGTGTTGTGGTAGTCTGAGTATTGTGGTAGTCTGAGGGTTGTGGTAGTCTGTGTGTTGTGGTAGTCTGAGGGTTGTGGTAGTCTGTGTGTTGTGGTAGTCTGTGTGTTGTGGTAGTCTGTGTGTTGTGGTAGTCTGAGTGTTGTGGTAGTCTGAGGGTTGTGGTAGTCTGTGTGTTGTGGTAGTCTGTGTGTTGTGGTAGTCTGTGTGTTGTGGTAGTGTGTGTGTTGTGGTAGTCTGTGTGTTGTGGTAGTCTGTGTGTTGTGGTAGTGTGTGTGTTGTGGTAGTGTGTGTGTTGTGGTAGTCTGAGGGTTGTGGTAGTCTGTGTGTTGTGGTAGTCTGTGCGTTGTGGTAGTCTGAGGGTTGTGGTAGTGTGTGTGTTGTGGTAGTCTGAGTGTTGTGGTAGTCTGAGGGTTGTGGTACTCTGTGTGTTGTGGTAGTCTGAGGGTTGTGGTAGTCTGTGTGTTGTGGTAGTCTGTGTGTTGTGGTAGTCTGTGTGTTGTCGTAGTCTGTGTGTTGTGGTAGTCTGTGTGTTGTGGTAGTCTGAGGGTTGTGGTAGTCTGTGTGTTGTGGTAGTCTGAGGGTTGTGGTAGTCTGTGTGTTGTGGTAGTCTGTGTGTTGTGGTAGTCTGAGTGTTGTGGTAGTCTGAGGGTTGTGGTAGTCTGAGGGTTGTGGTAGTCTGAGGGTTGTGGTAGTCTGAGGGTTGTGGTAGTCTGTGTGTTGTGGTAGTCTGTGTGTTGTGGTAGTCTGAGGGTTGTGGTAGTCTGTGTGTTGTGGTAGTCTGTGTGTTGTGGTAGTCTGTGTGTTGTGGTAGTCTGAGGGTTGTGGTAGGTCTGTGTGTTGTGGTAGTCTGAGGGTTGTGGTAGTCTGTGTGTTGTGGTAGTCTGTGTGTGTGGTAGTGTGTGTGTTGTGGTAGTCTGTGTGTTGTGGTAGTCTGTGTGTTGTGGTAGTCTGTGTGTTGTGGTAGTCTGTGTGTTGTGGTAGTCTGAGGGTTGTGGTAGTCTGTGTGTTGTGGTAGTCTGAGGGTTGTGGTAGTCTGTGTGTTGTGGTAGTCTGTGTGTTGTGGTAGTCTGTGTGTGTTGTGGTAGTCTGTGTGTTGTGGTAGTCTGAGTGTTGTGGTAGTCTGTGTGTTGTGGTAGTCTGAGGGTTGTGGTAGTCTGTGTGTTGTGTAGTCTGTTGTTGTGGTAGTGTGTGTGTTGTGGGTAGTCTGTGTGTTGTGGTAGTCTGTGTGGTTGTGGTAGTCTGTGTTGTTGTGGTAGTCTGTGTGGTGTGGTAGTCTGAGTGTTGTGGTAGTGTGTGTGTTGTGGTAGTCCTGAGGGTTGTGGTAGTCTGTGTGTTGTGGTAGTCTGAGGTTTGTTGGTAGTCTGAGTGTTGTGGTAGTCTGAGTGTGTTGTGGTAGTCTGTGTGTTGTGGTAGTCTGTGTGTTGTGGTAGTCTGTGTGGTTGTGGTAGTCTGTGTGTTGTGGTAGTCTGTGTGTTGTGGTAGTCTGTGTGTTGTGGTAGTCTGTGTGTTGTGGTAGTCTGTGTGTTGTGGTAGTGTGTGTGTTGTGGTAGTCTGAGGGTTGTGGTAGTCTGAGGGTTGTGGTAGTCTGAGGGTTGTGGTAGTCTGAGGGTTTTGTGGTAGTCTGTGTGTTGTGGTAGTCTGTGTGTGTTGTGGTAGTCTGTGTGTTGTGGTAGTCTGAGTGTTGTGGTAGTCTGAGGGTTGTGGTAGTCTGAGGGTTGTGGTAGTCTGAGGGTTGTGGTAGTCTGTGTGTTGTGGTAGTCTGTGTGTTGTGGTAGTCTGAGGGTTGTGGTAGTGTGTGTGTTGTGGTAGTCTGAGGGTTGTGGTAGTCTGAGTGTTGTGGTAGTGTGTGTGTTGTGGTAGTGTGTGTGTTGTGGTAGTGTGTGTGTTTTGGTAGTGTGTGTGTTGTGGTAGTGTGTGTGTTGTGGTAGTCTGAGGGTTGTGGTAGTGTGTGTGTTGTGGTAGTCTGTGTGTTGTGGTAGTCTGTGTGTTGTGGTAGAGTGTGTGTGTTGTGTAGTCTGTG
>NC_091226.1:19903088-19985307 GCF_040958095.1 Procambarus clarkii | reverse complement strand
TGATGTCAAGTGGATTAAGGCGTCTTGTACATACCAGTTGCGTTGCTTCTGGGAGTATGGGTTCGAGTCACTTCTGGGGTGTGAGTTTTCAGTTGCATATTGTCCAGGGGACCATTCTGGCTTGTTCGCATTTGTGTTCCTCACGTGTGCCCCTAAGAATGAGGTGATTTGGTAAAATGCTATGCCCAAGATAACTATCCGAGTGCCGGCGGTGGGGTGGTTCAAATAGCCTCGGCTATCACCTCATTATGTCCGGTCGTGATGGTCAAGTGGATTAAGGCGTCTTGTACATACCAGTTGCGTTGCTTCTGGGAGTATGGGTTCGAGTCACTTCTGGGGTGTGAGTTTTCAGTTGCATATTGTCCAGGGGACCATTCTGGCTTGTTCGCATTTGTGTTCCTCACGTGTGCCCCTAAGAATGAGGTGATTTGGTAAAATGCTATGCCCAAGATAACTATCCGAGTGCCGGCGGTGGGGTGGTTCAAATAGCCTCGGCTATCACCTCATTATGTCCGGTCGTGATGGTCAAGTGGATTAAGGCGTCTTGTACATACCAGTTGCGTTGCTTCTGGGAGTATGGGTTCGAGTCACTTCTGGGGTGTGAGTTTTCAGTTATATATATATATATATATATATATATATATATATATATATATATATATATATATATATATATATATATATATATATATATATATATATATTTATATATATATATATATATATATATATGTATGTATATATATATATATAGTTATATATACAATATATATATATATATATATATAGTTATATATACAATATATATATATATATATATATATATATATATATATATATATATATATATATATATATATATATATATATATATATATATATATATATATATATATATATAAAAGTTTGTGAGGGTACCACCTCTGATGCCAATGTGGGGACCCATAGCCTCGGAGAAGAAAATAAAAAGTATTCAGAGGAGACCTTGTGGTTTCTCACTGAACACTAATATTATCTTCTCCTACCACCCCCATTCTTTTGTATGTACACATATATATTTACTTTATTTGAACTTTGTTACAAAAAAGGAGTTACATATGGGTTACAAAGATGGTTATCATAGGTTGTCGAGTTCCTCCAGCTCCTCAGATGGCGGGCTGGAACCCTGGATGCAGTGCGCATTTCCCCTCGCCACACTGAGGCGCTGGAAAAGAAAGCTTGCAGCTCTCGGGTCCCTTGTTGTTTCAATGAGCCTAGAACCCAGTTCCTTCAAAAAACTGGTAGCACTTTTACCCCAGGCGCCGAGTGTCTCAGAAGCGATGGGGACAAAATTGTAGTGGTGATCCAGTTCTCTATACTTACGGGATTTGGCTGCTTCCCTGTGGGTGGCAGCGCCACCTGGTTGTGCAACACTGAGGTTAATGTAGGTGTTAGCCAGGGTTGATACGCACGTGTAGTCCCATACCAACTGCTTGCCATTCTTCCAGGGGTTCACTGTGATACCATCCGGGCGACCAATAAGAGCATCTGAGTTACGGGGCGTTAGGTAACGGGGCTCTCTTTCAGCTGGGCATCCAGCTGTGGTGAGGCTCCTCTTGATGATGCCGTTATATATATATATATAATTATATATGATTATGATGTATATGATGTATATATATATATATATATATATATATATATATATATATATATATATATATATTTATATATATATATATATATATATATATATATATATATATATATATATATATATATATATATATCGAAGTATAACACAATTAAAAAGTAGATATCCGAACTATTGAGTTGGTCAGACAGGAAAACTTATTTGTGTTGCAAAGACAAAACTAACCTATCCTAACCTCCCTAGGCCTAATGCACGATATCTGAGGCCTAATATAGTACATATGTGTACTATACTAGGCCTAGGAATATTTGTTTCTGTTTTATCTTCATTTTTTTAAAGGAATTCATAAGAACATAAGAATGAATGTAACTGCAGAAGGCCTATTGGCCTATATGAGACAGCTCCTATTTATAACCACCCAATCTCACTCATATATATATGTCTAACCTACGCTTGAAACAATACTTAATAGTCAGTATACTATTATCTAAAAGCTAAGTACGTACGATTCATGACTATTGACGAAAGTCACAATAGGTACTATGTAAATAGGAGGATGGGTTGTATATTCAAAATGCAACAAAACAATAATACAATACACTTATAAGACAAAAATACAGTAAAATACAGTGTTTGGATTATAGATGCATCAGGGCCTGGGTAGGCTATACGAGTTTGGACACTATAGGTTGGTGATCTATGGTTCAAATTACCGGTTACATGATACACGTGAGAACGATGCGTTGTTTCAAGCGTAGGTTATACATATATTACTCACAGAAATCACAATAGCGTGATGTATAAAATGAACAATTCCACAATTCTTATACCATGTCGTAGCTCAGTTGATTAAGGCAGCGTCTGGGATGCTCTTGGACGCAGGTTCGAATCCCCGTCACGGCACTTGTGGATTTGTTCATTAGACATATATATTAATGCGTTTGGGTAGTTGTATATGAGAAGCCGCCTCGTTAGGACCAGCATAGGCCTACCGAAATTGATTTGGTTCTTATATACTTATAACATTCTTCTAAGTAACTTTTTTTTCACCTAGTTATTTGTTATAGACCCCATACCCATCCGTTGGTGGGTGGTGGACCCCATACCCATCCCTTGGGTGGGTGGTGGACCCCATACCCATCCCTTGGGTGGGTGGTGGACCCCATACCCATCCGTTGGTGGGTGGTGGACCCCATACCCATCCGTTGGGGGGGTGGTGGACCCCATACCCATCCCTTGGGTGGGTGGTGGACCCCATACCCATCCGTTGGGGGGGTGGTGGA
The DNA here is from genome assembly GCF_040958095.1 of Procambarus clarkii. Lineage (NCBI taxonomy): Eukaryota > Metazoa > Arthropoda > Malacostraca > Decapoda > Cambaridae > Procambarus > Procambarus clarkii. Next base: position 19,982,391 of record NC_091226.1, on the reverse strand, counting down.
CCCCATACCCATCCGTTGGGTGGGTGGTGGACCCCATACCCATCCGTTGGGTGGGTGGTGGACCCCATACCCATCCGTTGGGGGGTGGTGGACCCCATACCCATCCCTTGGGTGGGTGGTGGACCCCATACCCATCCGTTGGGGGGGTGGTGCACCCCATACCCATCCCTTGGGTGGGTGGTGGACCCCATACCCATCCGTTGGGTGGGTGGTGGACCCCATACCCATCCGTTGGGGGGTGGTGGACCCCATACCCATCCCTTGGGTGGGTGGTGGACCCCATACCCATCCGTTGGGGGGTGGTGGACCCCATACCCATCCGTTGGGGGGTGGTGGACCCCATACCCATCCGTTGGTGGGTGGTGGACCCCATACCCATCCGTTGGGTGGGTGGTGGACCCCATACCCATCCCTTGGGTGGGTGGTGGACCCCATACCCATCCCTTGGGTGGGTGGTGGACCCCATACCCATCCGTTGGGGGGTGGTGGACCCCATACCCATCCCTTGGGTGGGTGGTGGACGCCATACCCATCCGTTGGGGGGTGGTGGACCCCATACCCATCCCTTGGGTGGGTGGTGGACCCCATAACCATCCCTTGGGTGGGTGGTGGACCCCATACCCATCCGTTGGGGGGTGGTGGACCCCATACCCATCCGTTGGGGGGTGGTGGACCCCATACCCATCCGTTGGGGGGTGGTGGACCCCATACCCATCCGTTGGTGGGTGGTGGACCCTTTACCCATCCCTTGGGTGGGTGGTGGACCCTTTACCCATCCCTTGGGTGGGTGGTGGACCCCATACCCATCCGTTGGGAGGTGGTGGACCCCATACCCATCCGTTGGGGGGTGGTGGACCCCATACCCATCCGTTGGGTAGTGGTGGACCCCATACCCATCCCTTGGGTGGGTGGTGGACCCCATACCCATCCGTTGGGGGGGTGGTGGACTCCATTCCCATCCGTTGGGGGGTGGTGGACCCCATACCCAACCGTTGGTGGGTGGTGGACCCCATACCCATCCCTTGGGTGGGTGCTGGACCCCATACCCATCCGTTGGGGGGTGGTGGACCCCATACCCATCCGGTGGGGGGTGGAGGACCCCATACCCATCCGTTGGGGGGTGGTGGACCCCATACCCATCCGTTGGTGGGTGGTGGACCGCATACCCATCCCTTGGGTGGGTGGAGGACCCCATACCCATCCGTTGGGGGGGTGGAGGACCCCATACCCATCCGTTGGGGGGTGGTGGACCCCATACCCATCCGTTGGGGGGTGGTGGACCCCGTACCCATTCCTTGGGAAGTGGTGGACCCCATACCCATCCCTTGGGTGGGTGGAGGACCCCATACCCATTCCTTGGGAAGTGGTGGACCCCATACCCATCTCTTGGGTGGGTGGCGGACCCCATACCCATTCCTTGGGAAGTGGTGGACCCCATACCCATCCCTTGGGTGGGTGGAGGACCCCATACCCATTCCTTGGGAAGTGGTGGACCCCATACCCATGCGTTGGGGTGTGGTGGACCCCATACCCATCCGTTGGGGGGTGGTGGACCCTATACCCATCCGTTAGGGGGTGGTGGACCCCATACCCATCGTTTGGGTGGGTGGTGGACCCCATACTCATTCCTTGGGTAGTGGTGGACCCCATACCCATCCGTTGGTGGGTGGTGGACCCCATACCCATCCGTTGGGGGATGGTGGACCCCATAAATATTCCTTGGGTGGTGGTGGACCCTATACCCATCCCTTGGGTGGGTGGTGGACCCCATACCCATCCGTTGGGGGGTGGTGGACCCCATACCCATTCCTTGGGTGGTGGTGGACCCCATACCCATCACTTGGGTGTGTGGTTGACCCCATACCCATCCCTTGGGTGGGTGGTGGACCCCATAACCATCCCTTGGGTGGGTGGAGGACCCCATAACCATCCCTTGGGTGGGTGGAGGACCCCATACCAATCCCTTGGGTTGGTGGTAGACCCCATACCCATCCCTTGGGTGGGTGTAGGACCCCATAGCCATCCCTTGGGTTGGTGGAGGACCCCATACCAATCCCTTGGGTTGGTGGTAGACCCCATACCCATCCCTTGGGTGGGTGTAGGACCCCATAGCCATTCCTTGGGAAGTGGTGGACCCCATACCCATCCATTGGGGGGTGGTGAACACCATACCCATCCCTTGGGTGGGTGGACCCCATAACCATCCCTTGGGTGGGTGGAGGACCCCATACCCATCCGTTGGTGGGTGGTGAACCCCATACCCATCCGTTGGGGGGTGGTGGACCCCATACCCATCCCTTGGGTGGGTGGTGGACCCCATACCCATCCCTTGGGTGGGTGGTGGACCCCATACCCATCCGTTGGGGGGTGGTGGACCCCATACCCATCCGTTGGGGGGTGGTGGACCCCATACCCATCCGTTGGGTGGTGCTGAACCCCATACCCATCCCTTGGGTGGGTGGTGGACCCCATACCCATCCGTTGGGGGGTGGTGGACCCCATACCCATCCCTTGGGTGGGTGGTGGTCCCCATACTCATCCGTTGGGGGGTGGTGGACCCCATACCCATCCGTTGGGGGGTGGTGGACCCCATACCCATCCGTTGGTGGGTGGTGGACCCTTTACCCATCCCTTGGGTGGGTGGTGGACCCTTTACCCATACTTTGGGTGGATGGAGGACCCCATACCCATCCCTTGGGTAGTGGTGGACCCCATACCCATCCGTTGGTGGGTGGTGGACCCTTTACCCATCCCTTGGGTGGGTGGTGGACCCTTTACCCATCCCTTGGGTGGGTGGAGGACCCCATACCCATCCTTTGGGTAGAGGTGGACCCCATACCCATCCCTTGGGGGGTGGAGGACCCCATACCCATCCGTTGGTGGGTGGTGGACCCCATACCCATCCCTTGGGTGGTGGTGGACCCCATACAAATCCCTTGGGTGGGTGGTGGACCCCATACCCATCCGTTGGGAGGATGGAGGACCCCATACCCATCCGTTGGGGGGTAGTGGACCCCATACCCAACCGTTGGGGGGATGGAGGACCCCATACCCATCCGTTGGGGGGTAGTGGACCCCATACCCAACCGTTGGTGGGTGGTGGACCCCATACCCATCCCTTGGGTGGGTGCTGGACCCCATACCCATCCGTTGGGGGGTGGTGGACCCCATACCCATCCGTTGGGGGGGTGGAGGACCCCATACCCATCCGTTGGGGGGTGGTGGACCCCATACCCATCCGTTGGTGGGTGGTGGACCCCATACCCATCCCTTGGGTGGGTGGATGACCCCATACTCATCCGTTGGGGGGGTGGAGGACCCCATACCCATCCGTTAGGGGGTGGTGGACCCCATACCCATCCGTTGGGGGGTGGTGGACCCCATACCCATCCCTTGGGGGGTGGAGGACCCCATACCCATCCGTTGGGTAGTGGTGGACCCCATACCCATCCCTTGGGGGGTGGAGGACCCCATACCCATCCGTTTGTGGGTGGTGGACCCCATACCCATCCCTTGGGTGGTGGTGGACCCCATACAAATCCCTTGGGTGGGTTGTGGACCCCATACCCATCCGTTGGGGGGATGGAGGACCACATACCCATCCGTTGGGGGGTAGTGGACCCCATACCCAACCGTTGGTGGGTGGTGGACCCCATACCCATCCCTTGGGTGGGTGCTGGACCCCATACCCATCCGTTGGGGGGTGGTGGACCCTATACCCATCCGTTGGAGGGGTGGAGGACCCCATACCCATCCGTTGGGGGGTGGTGGACCCCATACCCATCCGTTGGTGGGTGGTGGACCCCATACCTATCCCTTGGGTGGGTGGTGGACCCCATACCCATCCGTTGGTGGGTGGTGGACCCCATACCCATCCCTTGGGTGGGTGGAGGACCCCATACCCATCCGTTGGGGGGGTGGAGGACCCCATACCCATCCGTTGGGGGGTGGTGGACCCCATACCCATCCGTTGGGGGGTGGTGGACCCCATACCCATTCCTTGGGAAGTGGTGGACCCCATACCCATCTCTTGGGTGGGTGGAGGACCCCATACCCATTCCTTGGGAAGTGGTGGACCCCATACCCATCCCTTGGGTGGGTGGAGGACCCCATACCCATTCCTTGGGAAGTGGTGGACCCCATACCCATCTCTTGGGTGGGTGGAGGACCCCATACCCATTCCTTGGGAAGTGGTGGACCCCATACCCATCCCTTGGGTGGGTGGAGGACCCCATACCCATTCCTTGGGAAGTGGTGGACCCCATACCCATGCGTTGGGTGGTGGTGGACCCCATACCCATCCGTTGGGGGGTGGTGGACCCCATACCCATCGTTTGGGTGGGTGGTGGACCCCATACTCATTCCTTGGGAAGTGGTGGACCCCATACCCATCCGTTGGTGGGTGGTGGACCCCATACCCATCCGTTGGGGGATGGTGGACCCCATACCTATTCCTTGGGTGGTGGTGGACCCTATACCCATCCCTTGGGTGGGTGGTGGACCCCATACCCATCCGTTGGGGGGTGGTGGACCCCATACCCATTCCTTGGGTGGTGGTGGACCCCATACCCATCCCTTGGGTGTGTGGTTGACCCCATACCCATCCCTTGGGTGGGTGGTGGACCCCATAACCATCCCTTGGGTGGGTGGAGGACCCCATAACCATCCCTTGGGTGGGTGGAGGACCCCATACCCATTCCTTGGGAAGTGGTGGACCCCATACCCATCTCTTGGGTGGGTGGAGGACCCCATACCAATCCCTTGGGTTGGTGGTAGACCCCATACCCATCCCTTGGGTGGGTGTAGGACCCCATACCCATCCCTTGGGTTGGTGGAGGACCCCATACCAATCCCTTGGGTTGGTGGTAGACCCCATACCCATCCCTTGGGTGGGTGTAGGACCCCATACCCATTCCTTGGGTAGTGGTGGACCCCATACCCATCCGTTGGGGGGTGGTGAACACCATACCCATCCCTTGGGTGGGTAGACCCCATAACCATCCCTTGGGTGGGTAGAGGACCCCATACCCATCCGTTGGTGGGTGGTGGACCCCATACCCATCCGTTGGGGGGTGGTGGACCCCATACCTATCCCTTGGGTGGGTGGTGGACCCCATACCCATCCCTTGGGTGGGTGGTGGACCCCATACCCATCCGTTGAGGGGTGGTGGACCCCATACCCATCCGTTGGGGGGTGGTGGACCCCATACCCATCCGTTGGGGGGTGGTGGACCCCATACCCATTCGTTGGGGGGTGGTGGACCCCATACCCATCCGTTGGGTAGTGGTGGACCCCATACCCATCCCTTGGGAGGGTGGTGGACCCCATACCCATCCGTTGGGGGGTGGTGGACCCCATACCCATCCGTTGGGGGGTGGTGGACCCCATACCCATCCGTTGGGTGGTGGTGAACCCCATACCCATCCCTTGGGTGGGTGGTGGACCCCATACCCATCCGTTGGTGGGTGGTGGACCCCATACCCATCCCTTGGGTGGTGGTGGACCCCATACAAATCCCTTGGGTGGGTGGTGGACCCCATACCCATCCGTTGGGGGGATGGAGGACCCCATACCCATCCGTTGGGGGGTAGTGGACCCCATACCCAACCGTTGGTGGGTGCTGGACCCCATACCCATCCGTTGGGGGGTGGTGGACCCCATACCCATCCGTTAGGGGGTGGTGGACCCCATACCCATTCCTTGGGAAGTGGTGGACCCCATACCCATCTCTTGGGTGGGTGGAGGACCCCATACCCATTCCATGGGAAGTGGTTGACCCCATACCCATCCCTTGGGTGGGTGGAGGACCCCATACCCATTCCTTTGGAAGTGGTGGACCCCATACCCATCTCTTGGGTGGGTGGAGGACCCCATACCCATTCCTTGGGAAGTGGTGGACCCCATACCCATCCCTTGGGTGGGTGGAGGACCCCATACCCATTCCTTGGGAAGTGGTGGACCCCATACCCATGCGTTGGGGGGTGGTGGACCCCATACCCATCCGTTGGGGGGTGGTGGACCCTATACCCATCCGTTAGGGGGTGGTGGACCCCATACCCATCGTTTGGGTGGGTGGTGGACCCCATACTCATTCCTTGGGTAGTGGTGGACCCCATACCCATCCGTTGGTGGGTGGTGGACCCCATACCCGTCCGTTTGGGGATGGTGGACCCCATACCTATTCCTTGGGTGGTGGTGGACCCTATACCCATCCCTTGGGTGGGTGGTGGACCCCATACCCATCCGTTGGGGGGTGGTGGACCCCATACCCATTCCTTGGGTGGTGGTGGACCCCATACCCATCCCTTGGGTGTGTGGTTGACCCCATACCCATCCCTTGGGTGGGTGGTGGACCCCATACCCACCCCTTGGGTGGGTGGACCCCATAACCATCCCTTGGGTGGGTGGAGGACCCCATAACCATCCCTTGGGTGGTGGAGGACCCCATACCCATTCCTTGGGAAGTGGTGGACCCCATACCCATCTCTTGGGTGGGTAGAGGACCCCATACCAATCCCTTGGGTTGGTGGTAGACCCCATACCCATCCCTTGGGATGGTGTAGGACCCCATACCCATCCCTTGGGTTGGTGGAGGACCCCATACCAATCCCTTGGGTTGGTGGTAGACCCCATACCCATCCCTTGGGTGGGTGTAGGACCCCATACCCATTCCTTGGGTAGTGGTGGACCCCATACCCATCCGTTGGGGGGTGGTGAACACCATACCCATCCCTTGGGTGGGTGGACCCCATAACCATCCCTTGGGTGGGTGGAGGACCCCATACCCATCCGTTGGTGGGTGGTGGACCCCATACCCATCCGTTGGGGGGTGGTGGACCCCATACCCATCGTTTGGGTGGGTGGAGGACCCCATACTCATTCCTTGGGTAGTGGTGGACCCCATACCCATCCGTTGGGGGGTGGTGGACCCCATATCCACCCTTAGGAAGGTGGAGGACCCCATACCCAACATTTCAGTCAATAAACGCGACATTTTGGTCAATAAACGCGACATTTTAGTCAATAAACGCGACATTTTGGTCAATAAACGCGATATTTTAGTCAATAAACGCGACATTTCAGTCAATAAACGCGACATTTTAGTCAATAAACGCGACATTTCAGTCAATAAATTCGACATTTTAGTCAATAAACGCGACATTTCAGTCAATAAACGCGACATTTTAGTCAATAAACGCGACATTTCAGTCAATAAACGCGATATTTTAGTCAATAAACGCGACATTTCAGTCAATAAACGCGACATTTTAGTCAATAAACGCGATATTCTAGTCAATAAACGCGACATTTTAGTCAATAAACGCGACATTTCAGTAAAAAAACGCGCGATATTTCAGTCAATAAACGCGACATTTCAGTCAATAAACGCGACATCTCAGTCAATAAGTGCAACATATCAGTCAATAAACGCAACACTTCAGTCAATAAACGCAACACTTCAGTCAATAAACGCGACATTTCACTCAATAAACGCAACATTTCACTCAATAAACGCGACATTTCAATCAACGTTGTTTTAATTAACAAAATCCTAGACAAGGGGCGACCTGATATTGATCTCGACATAAAAAATATTTTTTTAACATTTCCATAATAAATATGTAAATTACTCTGCAGTTGCAAGAATTTGCTGCAAACACAATGGCGGCGTTTGATCCCGAGTTGAACAAGAGAGAATCTGATTATGTATTGATGTTTAATGGTGTAGTTTGAGTGGTGGCTTGTTTGGTACTTGGCCATTTTAGTGCCTGTGTTGTGGTTGTTAATCTTTGTTGAATTAAACGCTGAATAAAACGGGTTGAGGTTGAAACGATTGGTCAGTGTTTGTTTCATCTGATGCTTCTGTTTACCAAGCAGTCAGCAGGTAGCTGAGGGTAAATAGCTCCTACAGTTTGTATCTTGAGTGTATTCACCTACTTGTGTTTGTGGGGATTGAGCGCTGCTCTTTCGGCCCCCCCTCTCAACTGTCAATCAACTGTTATTAACTACTTTTTTTCCACACCACACACACACACACACACAACAGGAAGCAGCCCGTGACAGCTGACTAACTTCCAGCTACCTGTTTACTGCTAGGTAACAGGGGCATCAGGGTGAAAGAAACTATGCCCATCGTTTCTCGCCGGCACCGGGAATCGAACCCGGGACCACAGGATCACGTGTCGAGCGTGCTGTCCAGTCAGCCACCGGTCTGTGTGTGTGTAATTACCTAAGTGTAATTCTCTAAGTGTAGTTACAGGATGAGAGCTACACTCGTGGTGTCCCGTCTTCCCAGCACTCTTTGTCATATAACGCTTTGAAACTACTGACGGTCTTGGCCTCCACCACCTTCTCACTTAACTTGTTCCAACCGTCTACCACTCTGTTTGCGAAAGGGAATTTTCTTATATTTCTTCTGTATCTTTGTTTAGTTAGTTTAAATCTATGACCACTTGTTCTTGAAGTGCCAGGTCTCAGGAAATCTTCCCTGTCGATTTTATCAATTCCTGTTACTATTTTGTATGTAGTGATCATATCACCTCTTTTTCTTCTGTCTTCTAATTTTGGCATATTTAATGCCTCTAATCTCTCCTCGTAGCTCTTGCCCTTCAGTTCTGGGAGCCACTTAGTAGCATGTCTTTGCACCTTTTCCAGTTTGTTGATGTGTTTCTTAAGATATGGGCACCACACAACCGCTGCATATTCTAGCTTTGGCCTAACAAAAGTCGTGAGCAATTTCTTAAGCATTTCGCCATCCATGTATTTAAAAGCAATTCTGAAGTTAGAAAGTGTTGCATAGGTTCCTCGCACAACGTTCTTTATGTGATCCTCAGGTGATAGTTTTCTATCTAGAACCACCCTTGGATCTCTTTCTTTATCAGAATTCTTTACAGATTTCTCATAATTTATAAGTTGTATGGGGTCTATGTTCTCCTGTTCCACATTCCATAACGTGGCATTTATTAACATTAAATTCCATTTGCCAAGTGGTGCTCCATATACTTATTTTGTTCAGGTCTTCTTGAAGGGCATGACAATCATCTAAGTTTCTTATCCTTCCTATTATCTTAGCATCATCATCATCATCATCATCACACGTGTACTCACCTATTTGTACTCAGCTATTTGTGCTTGCGGGGGTTGAGCTTTGTCTCTTTGGTCCCGCCTCTCAACTGTCAATCAACTGGTGTACAGATTCCTGAGCCTACTGGGCTCTATCATATCTACATTTGAAACTGTGTATGGAGTCAGCCTCTACCACATCACTTCCTAGTGCATTCCGTTTTACTAACTACTCTGACATTGTTAAAAAAAATTCTAATGTCTCTGTGGCTCATTTGGGTACTCAGTTTCTACCTGTGTCAATTTGTTTTTGTCCCACCCGTGCTGAAGAGTTTGTCTTTGTCCACCCTGTCAATTCCCCTAAGAATTCTGTAGGTTATTATCATGTCTCCCCCTTTCTCTTCTGTTTTCCAGGGACGTGAGGTTCAGCTCCTTCTGCCTTTCCTCGTAGCTCATGCCTCTCAGCTCCGGGACAAGTCTAGTGGCATACCGCTGTGTGTGTGTTTGTTTATGTGTATTCACCTAGTTGTACTTGCGGGGGTTGAGCTCTGCTCTCTCGGCCCGCCTCTCAACTGTCAAGCAATTGTTACTAACTACTATTTTTCCCCCCACACACACTCACACCCACACACCCCCAGGAAGCAGCCCGTGACAGCTGACTAACTCCCAGGTACCTATTTACTGCTAGGTAACAGGGGCATAAGGGTGAAAGAAACTCTGCCCATCGTCTCTCGCCGGCACCGGGAATCGAACCCGGCCCACAGAATCACGTGTCCAGCGTGCTATCCACACAGCCACCGGCGTGTGTGTGTGTGTATACTCACCTATTTGTACTCACCTATTTGTGCTTGCGGGGGTTGAGCTTTGTCTCTTTGGTCCCGCCTCTCAACCGTCAATCAACTGGTGTACAGATTCCTGAGCCTACTGGCCTCTATCATATCAACATTTGAAACTGTGTATAGAGTCAGCCTCCACCACATCACTGCCTAATGCATTCCATTTACTAACTACTCTGACACTGAAAAAGACACTTATATTTTCTAATGTCACTGTGGCTCATCTGGGCACTAAGTTTCCACCTGTGTCCCCTTGTTCGTGTTCCACCCGCGCTAAAGAGTTTGTCTTTGTCCACCTTGTCAATTCCACTGAGAATTTTGTTGGTGGTTATCATGTCTCCCCTTACTCTTCTGTCTTCCGGGGACGTGATTTTCAGCTCCCTTAGCCTTTCCTTGTAGCTCATACCTCTCAGTTCCGGAACGAGTCTGGTGGCATACCGCTGAATCTTCTCTAACTTTGTCTTGTACTCACCTCACCTAATTGTACTCACCTAAGTGTGCTTGCGGGCGTTGAGCTCTGGCTCTTTGATCCCGCCTCTCTACCATCAAGACTTGTCAACTTGTGTTTAACTAAGTATGGACTCCAAGCTGGACCTGCATACTCCAGGATTGGTCTGACATAAGTGGTATACAGGGTCCTGAACGATTCCTTACATAAGTTTCTAAAGGCAGTTCTTATGTTGGCCAGTCTAGCATATGCCGCTGAGGATATCGTTTTGATGTGGGCCTCTGGGGACAGGTTCGGTGTGATATCAACCCCCAGATCTTTCTCTCTATTTGACTCTTGTAGAATTTCACCTCCCAGATGGTACCTTGTGCTCAGCCTTTTGCTCCGTTCACCTAATTTCATTACTTTGCACTTTCCTGAGTTGAACTTTAGTAGCCATTTTCTAGACCATTCCTCCAGTTTGTCCAGGTCGTCCTGTAGTCTCTGTCCTGATTCTTCTCATAATCTTTGTATCATCAGCAAACATTGAGAGGAATGAGTTTATACCCTCTGAAAGATCGTTTACATATAATAAAAACAGGATGGGTCCAAGTACAGAGCCCTGTGGGACTCCGCTGGTGACATCTCGCCACTCTGATGTCTCTCCCCTCACAGTTACTCGCTGTTTCCTGTGGCTTAGATACTCCCTTATCTACTAGAGCACCTTACCTTTTTACTCCTGCCTGTTGCTCAAACTTTCGTAATAGCCTTTTATGGGGGTACTGTGTCAACAGCTTTCTAACAGTCCAAGAAAATGCAGTCCGCCCACCCTTTTCTTTCATGCCTAATTTTTGTTGCATGGTCATAGATCACTGGAAGAATAGAACTAGTGAAGAGCAGGGGTGCCATAGGCACAATCAGAGAACACTATATAAACATCAGAGGTCGACGGGTGTTCAACACCCTCCCAGCAAGCATAAGAAATATTGCTGGAACAACCGTAGACATCTTCAAGAGGAAACTAGATTTATTCCTCCAAGGAGTGCCGGACCAACCGGGCTGTGGTGGGTATGTGGGCCTGCGGGCCGCTCCAAGCAACAGCCTGGTGGACCAAACTCTCACAAGTCAAGCCTGGCCTCGGGCCGGGCTTGGGGAGTAGAAGAACTCCCAGAACCCCATCAACCAGGTATCAACCAGAACTCCATTAACCTGGGGTGGAGCCGGCGGCTGAGCGGACAGAACACTAGACACGTGATCCTTGTGTCCCGGGTTCGATCCCGGGTTCCGGCGAGAAACATTGGGCAGAGTTTCTTTCATCCTGATGCCCCTGTTACCTAGCAGTAAATAGGTACCTGGGAGTTAGTCAGCTGTCATGGGCTGCTTCCTGGGGGTGGGGGCCTGGTCGAGGACCGGGCCGCGGGGACACTAAAGCCCCGAAGTCATCTCAAGATAACCCTGAAAGGCACGATTTACCATCTCTGAACCCATGCTGGTGGTGTGTTACAAAGCCATTTCCCTCCAGATGCTCTACGAGCCCTTTCCTCACGATCTTCTCCATCACCTTGCATTGTATACAAGTTAGGGAAACTGGCCTGTAGTTCAGTGCCTCTTGCCTGTCACCCTTTTTGTATATTGGGACTACATTAGCTGTCTTCCAGCTTTCTGGTAGGTCTCCTGTTTTCAGTGACCTGTTATACACCATTGAGAGTGGCACACTTAGTGCTTCTGCACCTTCCTTTATCTCACCACGGTGAGATTCCGTCAGGCCAACAGCCTTTCTTCACATTCAGCTCCATCAGAGTCCTTTTGACCTCATCACTAGAGAGGTTAAAGTCATCCAAGGTTGCTTGGTTTGCCGCCTCATTTAGCGCAGGGGCTTCTCCTTGTTCTTTTGTGAAGACCTCCTGGAATCTCTTGTTGAGTTCTTCACACACCTCCTTGTCATTCTCTGTGTATCTATCCTCCCCTTTTCTCGGATTCATCACTTGTTCCTTCACCGCTGTTTTCCTCCTGATGTGGCTGTGGATCAGCTTTGGTTGGGTCTTGGCTTTACTCGCAATGTCATTTTCATACTGTCTCTTTGCTTCCCTCCTCACTCTGATGTACTTATTTCTGGCCCTCTGGTATCTCTCCCTGCTCTCTGGTGTTCTGTTATTCCTGTAGTTTCTCCATGTTATTTTACTCAATTGCTTTGCTACCGTACATTCCTGGTTGAACCATGGGTTCTTCTGTTGCTTTTCGCTTTTCTCCTTTTTGACCGGGATAAGTCTATTTGCAGCTTCCTGTTATTTCTAGGTGACATTGTCCATCATATCCTGTACATTCTTCTCTCTGAGTTCTGTTTCCCATGGTATTTCCCTGAGGAAGTTCATCATCTCATCATATTTTCCTCTTCGGCAATTCAGTCTTTTCCCTTCCGATCCCATCCTTGGATAGGTTATCCCTACCTCCACCAGATACTCAAATGTCAATACACTGTGGTCACTCATTCCTATGAGGGGCTTCAATTTTGACTTCTCTTATTTCTGACTCATTCATGGTGAATATCAGTTCGAGTCTAGCTGGTTCGTCATTGCCTCTCATTCTTGTAAGTTCTGACATGTTGGCTTAGAAAGTTCCTTGTTGCCACTTCCAAGAGTTTAGCTCTCCATGTATCTGCACCTCCACGTGGGTCCCCCATTCTCCAAGTCAATCTTTCCATGGTTGAAATCGCCCATGATTAAGAGTCTGGAGCCATTCCTGCAGGCAACTGAAGCTGCTCTCTCTATTGTATTATTGGTTGCCATGTTGTTCCTATCAAACTCCTGTCTAGGTCTTCTGTCATTTAGGGGAGGGTTGTAAATGACTGCCACTATTATCTTAGGTCTACCCATTGTTATAGTTCCTGTTATGTAATATCTGAATCCATCACAGCCTGGAATTTCCGTCTCATCAAAGCTCCAGTCCTTCCTTATCAGCAGGGCCACTCCTCCACCTTCTCACCCTTCCCTTTCTTTCCTTACTATATAGTAGTACTTTGGAAACACAGCATCTGTTATGACTCCTGACAATTTTGTTTCTGTGAGTCCTATTACATCTGGGTTTTCTTCCTGCACCCTTTCCGCCAGTTCACTTGCTTTATTGGTAATCCCATCGATGTTTGAGTACATTACCTATTTCCGTTTTAACTCTCCCTCCCTACATGTGTTGGAAGTTTTTCCATGGGCATTTCTACTTGGATATGCTCCTTCTCCTGTAGGAAAGTTGCCAGGGGTTCAGGGGAGGTGGGGTGGGGAATAAAGGGCTTAAGTCTTGCCCAGGCCTGCTTGGGACAGGAAGAAGTCTTGAGGGTGAGGAGGCAGGGATTACTTGGGGTGAGGGTATGCCCCCCTGTACTTACCTAGTTGTGCTTGCGGGGGTTGAGCTCTGGCTCTTTGGTCCCGCCTCTCAACGGTCAATCAACTAATGTAAAGGTTCCTGAGCCTACTGGGCTCTATCATATCTACACTTAAAGCTGTGTATGGAGTCAGCCTCCACCATATCACTTCCTACTTGTCTACTTCCTTTGTCTACTACTCTGACACTGAAAAAATTCATTCTAACGTCTCTATGGCTCATTTGGGCACTCAATTTCCACCTGTGTCCCGTAGTGCGTGTGCTCCTTGTGTTAAGAAGTTTATCTTTATCTACCCTATCAATTCCTCTGAGAATCTTGTATGTGGTGATCATGTCCCCTCTAACTCTTCTGTCTCCCAGTGACGTGAGGTTTAATTCCCGTAGTCTCTGCTTATAGCTCATACCCCTCAGTTCTGGTAATAGTCTGGTGGCAAACCTTTGAACATATTCCAGTTTAGTCTTATGCTTGACCAGATATGGACTCCATGCTGGAGCCGCATACTCCAGGATTGGTCTGGCATATTTGGTATATAATGTTCTGAATGATTCCTTACACAAGTTTCTAAAGGCCGTTCTTATGTTAGCTATGTTAGCCAACTTGGCATATGCTGCTGATGTTATCCTCTTGATATGAGCTTCAGGGGACAGGTCTGGCGTGATATCAACCCCCAGGTCTTTCTCTCTCTCTGACTCTTGAAGTATTTCATCTCCAAAATAATACCTTGTATCTGATCTCCTGCTCCCTACACCTATCTTCATTACATTACATTTCCTTGGGTTAAACTCTAACAACCATTTGTTCGACCATTCCTGCAGCTTGTCCAGGTCTTATTGAAGCCTCAAGCTGTCCTCCTCTGTCTTAATCCTTCTCATAATTTTGGCGTCGTCAGCAAACATTGAGAGGAATGAGTCTATACCCTTTCGGATATCCTTTACGTATATCAGAAACAGGATAGATTCGAGTACAGAGCCCTGTGGGACTCCACTGGTGACTTCACGCCAATCTGAGGTCTCACCCCTCACTGTAACTCTGCTTCCTATTGCTTAGGTACTCCCTTATCCACTGGAGCGCCCTACCAGTTACTCCTGCCTGTTTCTCCAGCTTATACATCACCCTTTTATTGGGTACTGTGTCAAAGGCTTTCTGACAGTCGAAAAAAATGCAGTCCGCCCATCCTTCTCTTTCTTGCTTAATCTTTATCACCTGATCGTAGAATTCTATTAAGCCTGTAAGGCAAGATTTACCCTCCCTGAACCCATGTTGATGGGTTGTCACGAAGTCCCTTCTCTCCAGATGTGTTACTAGGTTTTTTCTCATGATCTTCTCCATCACCTTGCATGGTATACAAGTTAAGGACACTGGCCTGTAGTTCAGTGCCTCTTGCCTGTCACCCTTTTTGTATATTGGGACTACATTAACTGTCTTCCATGTTTCTGGTAGGTCTCCCGTTTCCAGTGACCTACTATACACTATGGAGAGTGGCAAACAAAGTGCTCCTGCAACACTCTTTCAATACCCATGGTGAGATTCCGTCCGGCCCAACAGCTTTTCTCACGTCCAGCTCCAATAGGTGCTTCTTGACCTCATCTCTTGTAATTTCGAACTCTTCCAAGGTAGGCTGGTTTGCTGCCACCTCTCCTAGTGCCGTGATCTCTCCTTGTTCTATTGTAAAGACCTCCTGGAACCTTTTGTTGACTTCTTCACACACCTCTTTGTCATTCTCTGTGTACCTGTCCTCGCCCACCCTAAGTTTCATCACCTGTTCCTTCACTTTTGTCTTCCTCCTGATGTGACTGTGTAGTAGTTTTGGTTCGGTCTTGGCTTTATTAGCTATATCATTTTCATTCCTTTTCTCAGCTATTCTTCTCACACTAACATACTTGTTCCTGGTTCTCTGGTATCTCTCTCTACTTTCTGGTGTTTTGTTATTACGGAATTACCTCCATGCCTTTTGTTCAGCTCCTTTGTTTTCATACATTCCCTATTAAACCACGGATTCTTCTTTTGCTTCTCTGTTTTTTCCTTTTGGGCAGGTATAAACCTGCTTACAGCCTCCTGACACTTTTGGGTGACATAGTCCATCATGTTTTGTACGAACTTGGTTCTGAGTTCTGTGTCCCATTGTATATCCCTAGGAATTTATTCATCTCATAGTTTCCCTTTCGGTACCCCAGCCCTTTATTTCCCAGTTCTTTTTTGTGGGAGATAATTCCTAGCTCAACCAGGTACTCAAAGCTCAATACACTATGATCACTTATTCCCAAGGGGGCTTCCAACTTAACTTCCCTTATATCCGATTCACGCCACGTCCAAGTCCAGCAGCTTAGCTCTCCATGTGCCTGGTCCTCCATGTGAGTCTCTGTTTCCCCAATCTATCTTCCCATTGTTGAAGTTTCTCATGATTAGTAGTCTAGATCCGTTCCTGCTAGCCACAGAAGCTGCTCTCTCTATTATATTGATAGTGGCCAAGTTGTTTCTATTATATTCCTGTCTGGGTCTTCTGTCGTTTGGTGGGGGGTTATATATGACTACAACTATAGTCTTCTGTCCTCCAGTTGCTATGGTGCCTGATGTGTAGTCACTGAAACCTTCACAGTTCTGATTTACCATCTCTTCAAAATTCCAACCTTTTCTTATCAGCAAAGCTACACCACCTTCTCCTCTCCCTTCTCTCTCCTACCTCACTACATAGTAGTCCTGTGGAAACACTGCATTTGTTATGGTTTTCGTTAGCTTTGTTTGTGTGAGTGCTATTATGTCTGGATTTTCTTCTAGTGCCCATTCTCCGAGTTCACTTGTTTTATTTGTAATCCCATCTATGTTAGTGTACATTGCATTGAAGCTCACTTTCTTCTGTTCATTTTCTTTTCCCCTTCTTGGCGAGCGTTCTGCTGGTGGGGAAAGCTGCTCCCTGGGTAACAAGATCAGTGAGGTTTGTTTGCAGGGTCTCAGAGAATTTTGGGGTGGGGGTTTAAGGGAAGGGGGGGACAGGTAGGGTGTGGGGTAAGGAGATAGAGGGGACTTGGAGGATATGGGGGGAGGGTTGACAGGGTCAGAATGGGGTTAGGGTTGGGTGAGCATTTGGGTGGGGGCAGGTAGGGTCAGGGGGAAGGGAGGGTTTCTATGCAGAGGGGGATGGTGGTATTGCACTCCCCTCTGGTGTTGCTGGGAGTGGGTTCCCCTCTTGTCTCTAGGACTGTTGTGTTGGGGGCTGCGATTTCCTGGTTTACTACTCTCACTGCGCTTCCTCCGTGAATCTGTTGCCCTGGCTCTCTCCTCCTTCATCCTGTCCCTCTGCAGGAATAATTTTTTGTATTCCTCCACATACTACAGATGACTCTTCGTTTCTAGAATAACCTCCTTTGTGGTCTCGCTTGTAAACACCACCTTTACCAGTCGGTTTCTGTCCTTGTTGTACCAGCCCAACCTGAAAACCTTCTCAATGTTTTGTTCAGCCCCCTTCCATCTATAACCCCCTTCAGTAGCCCATGTACTGCCTCACTGTCCTTGCTATTCCATTCCTGCCTATTGGATCCTTCCTGCTCGTTGATGCTTACAACTACCACTGATCTTTTTCTTTCCAGCATCTGACTGGTGCACCTTGCTGCTTCCTGTGAGGTAGCTGCTTGCATGGCTACCTCCCTCACTGTGTCCATTGCTTCTGAGCTCTTTCTCAGCATTTCCGCAAATGTTTCAGGTACAGAGGCATTTCCTTCCAATGCAACATACCCACCTTCCCTTTAGATGATAATCTGATGCTCAGCCTCTTTATTTTTCTCTGTGAGGGATTTGATCTCCTCCCTTGCTGATGCCAGCTCACTTTGCAGGTTGTTAATTGTAATCCTTATTTCATATATCTCACTCCTGAATTCCTCCAAAACTTGGGCTAACATTTCCTTCGTTTGGTCACTTTGGCTGTTCCCTGTGTCCCTGTTGTGTCCTCCTGCCATTTTGTCCCTGTGTGTGTGTGTCGCTGTAATTTGTGTACTCACCTAATTGTGCTTGCGGGGGTTGAGCTCTGGCTCTTTGGTTCCGCCTCTCAACCGTCAATCAACAGGTGTACAGGTTCCTGAGCCTATTGGGCTCTATCATATCTACACTTGAAACTGTGTATGGAGTCAGCCTCCACCCCATCACTTCCTAATGCATTCTATTTGTCAACCACTCTGACACTAAAAAAAGTTCTTTCTAACATCTTTGTGGCTCATTTGGGTACTCAATTTCCACCTGTTTCCCCCTAGTGCATGTTCCCCTTGTGTTAAATAGCCTGTCTTTATCTACCCTATCAATTCCATTGAGAATCTTGAATGTAGTGATCATGTCCCCCCTAACTCTTCTGTCTTCCAGAGAAGTGACATTTAATTCCCGTAGCCTTTCCTCATAGCTCATACCTCTCGGCTTGGGTACTTGTTGCAAACCTTTGAACCTTTTCCAGTTTGGTCTTATCCTTGACTAGATATGGACTCCATGCTGGGGCTGCATACTCCAGGATTGGCCTGACATATGTGGTATACAAAGTTCTGAATGGTTCCATACACAAGTTTTTGAATGCCGTTTTTACGTTGGCCAGCCTGAAATATGCCGCTGATGTTATCCTCTTGATATGGGCTGCAGGGGACAGGTCTGGTGTGATGTCAACTCCCAAGTCTTTTTCTCTCTCTCTGACTCTTGAAGAATTTCATCTCCCAGATGATACCTAGTATCTGGCCTCCTGCTCCCTACACCTATCGTCATTACATTACATTTGCTTGGGTTAAACTCTAACAACCATTTGTTGGACCATTCCCTCAGCTTGTGTAGGTCTTCTTGAAGCCTCAAGCTGTCCTCCTCTGTCTTAATCCTTCTCATATTTTTGGCGTCGTCAGCAAACATTGAGAGGAATGAGTCTATACCCGCTGGGAGATCATTTACGTATATCAGAAACAGGATAGGTCCAAGTACAGAGCCCTGTGGGACATCACTGGTGACTTCACGACATTCTGAGGTCTCACCCTTCACTGTAACTCTCTGCTTCCTATTGTTTAGGTACTCCCTTATCCACTGTAGCGCCCTACCAGTTACTCCTGCCTGTTTCTCCAGCTTATGCACCAACCTCTTATGGGGTATGCATGTGTCGTGTATACATGTGAAGGTATGTATGTGTCATGCATACATGTGAAGTTATGTATACATGTGAAGGTATATATACTGTATTCACGTGAAGGTATGTATGTGTCGTGTATACATGTGAAGGTATGTATGTGTCATGTATACATGTGAAGGTATGTATGTGTCGTGTATACATGTGAAGGTATGTATGTGTCATGTATACATGTGAAGGTATGTATGTGTCGTGTATACATGTGAAGGTATGTATGTGTCGTGTTTACATGTGAAGGTATGTATGTGTCATTTATACATGTGAAAGTATGTATGTGTCGTGTATACATGTGAAGGTATGTATGGGTTATGTATACATGTGAAGGTATGTATACTGTGTACACGTGAAGGTATATATGTGTCATGTAAATATGAGAAGGAATGTGTATTCAAGGAATGCATTGGAGGGTATAAATGCGTCGAGGATACATGGCAAGATATGTATGTGTCTTGGATACATAAGAAGGTATGTATGTGTCGTGGATACATGGAAGGTATGTATGTGTCGTGGATACATGGAAAGTATGTATGTGTCGTGGATACATGGAAGGTATGTATGTGTCGTGGATACATGGAAGGTATGTATGTATCGTGGATACATGGAAGGTATGTATGTGTCGTGGATACATGGAAGGTATGTACGTGTCGTGGATACATGGAAGGTATGTATGTGTCGTGGATACATGGAAGGTATGTATGTATCGTGGATACATGGAAGGTATGTATGTGTCGTGTATACATAAGAAGGTATGTACGTGTCGTGGATACATGGAAGGTATGTATGTGTCGTGGATACATGGAAGGTATGTATGTGTCGTGGATACATGGAAAGTATGTATGTGTCGTGGATACATGGAAGGTATGTATGTGTCGTGGATACATGGAAGGTATGTACGTGTCGTGGATACATGGAAGGAAATATGTGTGAATGAGGAAATAAGAGAATCAGCGAGAAAAATCAAAACGAGCCCAAGAGCTAAAACCTGCCCCGCGAACCATTAACTAAGAACTGCCACGGTTAGAACTATTAGCAAAGTAGCAGAAAATTGAAAAAAGTTGCAATATGTGTGTGTGAGGTTATCTTGAGGTTATCTTGAGATGATTTCGGGGCTTTTAGTGTCCCCGCGGCCCGGTCCTCGACCAGGCCGCCACCCCCAGGAAACAGCCCGTGATAGCTGACTAACACCCAGGTACCTATTGTACTGCTAGGTAACAGGGGCATAGGGTGAAAGAAACTCTGCCCATTGTTTCTCGCCGACGCCCGGGATCGAACCCGGGACCACAGGATCACAAGTCCAGCGTGCAGTCCGCTCGGCCGACCGGCTCCCCAAACAGTGACAGTGACTTTTGGGGCTAAGTACACCACTGTGGGTCTTTGACAGGGGCCATTTGACAGGGCAGTTGACAGGTGGTGGTGGGGTTGTGCCCTCAGTTGTTAGGGGGGGAGGGGACTGTTTGGGCACTTGACGGGGAGGGGGGAATTATTGGGTCATTTGACTTTCACTTTAAGGGGGTTGTTCAGTCACTTTAAGGGGGTTGTTCAGTTAGTTTAAGGGGGGTTGTTCAGTCACTTTAAGGGGTTGTTCAGTTTCTTTAAAGGGGTTGTTCAGTCACTTTAAGGGGGTTGTTCAGTCACTTTAAGGGCGTTGTTCAGTTTCTTTAAAGGGGTTGTTCAGTCACTTTAAGGGGGTTATTCAGTCACTTGACATGAAGATTGAATAATATTTCACACAATAACAAAGTTTCAATACTTATTTTAATGAATTAATCAAGTTAATTGGATGATTTAACTTTTTAAACAGTCAATTGTATAGTATTACTGTTTTAATAATCTGCTGGTCTTAACGAGAACAACAAATAATTGAGTAAATCTCTCCTCTCTTTCTAAACATAAATTTAAACGAACAGTTAACGAGGCTACTACACCTTTATCATACACTGAATGACATAGCAGTGGTTCTGGCAGTGGAATCACCGTCAGGCGCAGTCCAGGGCTTAAAGTCCCTGTCCCGGAAACTGACAGCTGCACAAAGGGACCAAATTAGACAGGTGAGACAGGATACACCTGGGCGCCAATCACCTCGCCAGCTGACACAGTCACATCTAATATTAATCAATTTAATTTTATCTTGTTCAACTATTAAAGATAAATTAAATAATATTCGTACATAAAATGTATATAAATATTCCATTTAGTGATGCTAATAAATGGGGTAAATATAAAGAGCTCAGCTCTATTCTTGTGGCTCTATTCTTGGACCTGTGTCAAATGAGCTGATTAAGTACTTAAATTTAAGAACTTAAGTACTTAAATTTAAAGTTATACTTGTATGATAATAATCACTGAATCGCCTAATTCGACTTATGATTAAATTTATTAAATAATTTATCTGCAAGGAATTTGTGTGGGGACCCAACAACTATTTATTTCATTCAGTTACTGAGAGTAAAATATATTACAAACAATTTCCCATAAGGAGGAGGAGAGAGACTAGGAGGAAGAGGGGATAGGAGGACGAGTAGGAGTGAACAGTGAGATCAACGCATCACAGTGTTACAGTAACCACAATGTTGTAGCACAACGTGACCACAATGTTGCAGCACAACGTGACCACAATGTTGCAGCACAACGTGACCACAATATTGTAGCACAACATAACCACAATGTTGTACCACAACGTGACCACAATGTTGTACCACAACGTGACCACAATATTGTAGCACAACATAACCACAATGTTGTACCACAACGTGACCACAATGTTGTACCACAACGTGACCACAATGTTGTACCACAACGTGACCACAATGTTGTACCACAACGTGACCACAATGTTGCAGCACAACGTGACCACAATGTTGCAGCACAACGTGACCACAATGTTGCAGCACAACATAACCACAATGTTGCAGCACAACATAACCACAATGTTGCAGCACAACATAACCACAATGTTGTACCACAACGTGACCACAATGTTGTACCACAACATAACCACAATATTGTAGCACAACATAACCACAATGTTGTACCACAACGTGACCACAATGTTGTACCACAACGTGACCACAATGTTGTACCACAACATACCCACAATGTTGTACCACAACATGACCACAATGTTGCAGCACAACATACCCACAATGTTGTACCACAACGTGACCACTATCCAAGCTATCAGAAACATTTACAAAACGGACATTGAATGTTGCCTTTCGTTTTTCAAGGAGGCATTTTGCACCTGACCTTCTCTGTATCAGTGCTATTCAGCCCCATTGGTTCATATTCAATCCTTTCAGGCTTACACTCCGGAGCTTTGACCTTGTTACGGCCCTATTGGGTCGCAACTGGGTTCTTCTCTGATGTTATTAGAGTTTGGGTATCCGGCCCCAAGCTAGTAGTGGCTTTCAAGGGGTGCGTTCCGTAACGCAAGTTATATTAAAGGGGAAAGGATACAAATGCTCAGATATTTATATATAATCACCACCACCATAAATAAATATATAAGCTGTCACACGGGGGGGGGGGGTATAAATACACAATGTACAGAATCGTCTTCCTCCGAAGACACGGGATGCTCCACGGTGCTAACGAAGAGTAGCCCTGGTTCTCTTCTTTGGCGAATCTACCCTGGCCACAGGCCAGCCAAATCACAGTCCCACTGGGTGCACCGTCGTGGAGGCCTTCAACCACAAATTCAGCCTGTAGCTGGCAGGTTCCAATCAGCTCCGCAGTGTAGGCCACTCCACGACCGATACTAGGGTTGCGAGCCCTAGGCAGGAGCCTTGTGTGATCCCGCTGATCACTCTCCTCTCTATAACACCACAGTGGCTAGTCTCTTCCACCAGCCAACCCCCGGGTACGACGATTCCTCGACTCTGCCACGTCACAGGCAGGCTAACACACTCAGCAGTGTTCGTCTGGGGGCAACTCACAGCTTCTTCAGCAAACACGTGGAGAGACTTTGGCTGCCTTGGGTAGACTGCCCTATCGTCCAATACAGCAGTCCCAGGTCGACTCTGTAATCAGACTCGTCATTAGTACTGGTTACACTCTAGGGCACCTCACTCACAGGCTTAGACACAAACGTCCACCTATCCACTCCATAGATGGCATTGCTGTCTAAGCGCCACCTCACCAGAGGTCAGCAGCGGCTATGTTACGAGCTGATTAAGACGGGAAACCAGCCCCTGTGGCCGGTATATCCCGCCCTCGCTAGATGGCGTCGTCCATTTGGAGGGGGTTTCGGGAGCTGACTCACAGATGGCGTGGACGTCACTGCTCCGTGCTACGACGCTGGGCTCGGGTCCGTAACAGACCTCAATTGGTCTGCCTTTCAACCCTGGCAGCTATCTCAACTCTCCTGCTCTGCCTTCAACATTAAGCAAAATCCTTAAAAATATATGTTTATTTGCTCTCTCCTCTCTTATCTGTTCACCCACTTAGGGGTGGAGGGTAGAGTGACGGTCTGGCTTCCTGCAGGTCGACGTTCAATCCCCGACCGTCCAAGTAGTTGAGGCACCATTCCTTTCCCCTGTCCCATCCCTAATCCTTATCTTGACTCCTCTCCAGTGGTTGGGCACCATTTCTTCCACCCATCCCATCCTTAATCCTAATCCTGACCTCTTCCCAGTGCTATATAGTCGTATTAACTTAGCACTTTCCACTGATAGTTCCCCCCATCTTCTCCTGTCTCTTTTGTTCATTGAATTATATTTCAACTTTCGTACTATTTACTCAAATGGACGAAACCACAATGATAGGAGTCACTTCACTTTCTATCAGTCGTGTAATTTCCATTGCTTGGTAATATTATAGCCAAGCTACTTGCACGTCTGAGGTCGATCCCCGACGTTCCAAGTAGTTGGGCACAATTTTGTCACTTCGCCCTATCCCAGCTCCGTGTCCTCCTATTCCAGCTCCTTGTCTTCATATTCCAGCTCCTTGTCTTCATATCCCAGCTCCTTGTCATCATATCCCAGCTCCTTGCCTTAATATTCCAGCACCTTGATCTCATATTCCAGCTCCTTGTCCTCATATCCCAGCTCCTTGTCCTCATATCCCAGCTCCTTGTCCTCATATTCCAGCTCCTTGTGTGGGAAAATCTGACTCAAATATTTAAATTAAATAATGAAGAATTCATTAGCTACGAAGGACCCCCACTTTTCGTGAAAAAGTGGAAAACTAAAGAAAGCATGTGCATTGAAATTAATTCCACGAACTAGTGCCTGTGGATGATAATAAGACTGTATATTATCATGAAATAAGTGTCAAATTCATTCTTACAAAATGGGGGGGGGGTAAAGACGCTAAGGAAATATTCCGTTATTAGCGCAATCGTCGGATGCTGTTTAGTCGAAATAGTTGTGAACGTGTGGGACAGTCACGGCGTCACGCTTGTTGTAACACGCTGTCTGGGAACGCACATGGAAGGGAAGTTCATTCCTCATCTTGTCACTAAAGCTTCAGCTGAAATCACGATTAAAATGTAAAGAATGCCCAAGTTAAAGTGAATATACCACTATTTCTGATTGAAAAGTGGGAACATAAGCGAAAATAAGACTAACATTGGTGTTGTTGTTATCTCGTGTCCTGACGACGAGTAACATACCCGTTCATATTTATAAGTGCACAGATTAATAAAACATCAGTAGGAAATTGTCTAAATTACACTCGGCGGGACATGTGTTGGATGTGGGCGGAGTCACTCTCGATCTCTGGCACCTGCTGCAGCAAGGACAACGTAATTATGAGTCGGTGTAAACGTGAGCTCCTCTACACAGTAACTATAAGCAATATGGTTGCCGTCGCTTCTCCCCCTCTCTCCTCGGTATGCGCATGCGCGTAACTCTCGTTAGGAACCCCGAGCGTAAATTAATTTATTTATTTGAAGTTAATTAGGGAAGGAAGTAGTTATGGCGAATATTTACTTCATAAATAAATGTATTACGTGGTAATATAATTTCTCGTAGTGCAAGTCAGTTTATTAAGACTGCGTAAAATGAACGAGATGAATATGAAATAGAATTATCTTACATTGTAATAATTTCCACTGAAGTTGTTAATCTAACTAACTAAGTGAGTTACAGTAAGCAGTAATATGCTAAATAAATAAACTCAATAGTAATCGATTATCCTGAGTAAAGGAAAGTAAATAACTGGACTCTGTTAGATCCGACAATATGTGGAGATATTTCCTGTGGCGGGCTGATGCAATACCACATAGTAGGAAGAATTTGGTAAATATTGCGCAAGATTAAAATATTATTATGGTTAATTTTACAAATTAGTAATTTTAGTAACTACTTGTTGTTAATATAAAGATGTTGTATTAAAATACAAAATGATGAATGCAAGTTGTTGGTTATTTCCAACACCTTATCCTCATATCCCAGCTCCTTGTCCTCATATCCCAGCTCCTTGTCCAATTATTCCAGTTCCTTATCCTCATATCCCGGCTCCTTTTCCTCATATTCCAGCTCCTTGTCCTCATATCCCAGCTCCTTTTCCTCATATTCCAGCTCCTTGTCCTATATCCCAGCTCCTTGTCCTCATATCCCAGCTCCTTGTCCTCATATACCAGCTCCTTTTCCTCATATCCCAGCTTCTTGTCCTCATATCCCAGCTCCTTTTCCTCATATTACAGCTCCTTGTCCTATATCCCAGCTCCTTATCCTCATATCCCAGCTCCTTGTCCTCATATCCTAACTCCTTGTATGGGAAACTGGAGGCTTTTTTCACCCATGGGGCGATAAATTTATTGAGTCGCCTAACCACGAGGACGTAAACGATGAAACATATTAGTTCACTATAAAATTTTGACATGCCAAGGGCTTCCTGTCCCCGTCGAGGTCCCTACTGATGGTAGCCCTAAGGGCATGAGGTCCCCCATCGAGCGGTACAGTGCTGTGACTACTGCCGGGGGCATGAAGACCCTTGACTGACCGGGATCGAATCCTTCAGCGGTCAAGATTTTTTGGATGTATTTTGGCTTGGGGCCATTCAAACTTTTCACAAACATGGGTACAGATATATATATATATATATATATATATATATATATATATATATATATATATGTATATATATATATATATATATATATATATATATATATATATATATATATATATATATGTCGTACCTAATAGCCAGAACGCACTTCTCAGCCTACTATTCAAGGCCCGATTTGCCTAATAAGCCAAGTTTTCATGAATTAATGTTTTTTCGTCTACCTAACCTACCTAACCTAACCTAACCTAGCTTTTTTTGGCTACCTAACCTAACCTTACCGATAAATATAGGTTAGGTTAGGTTAGGTAGGGTTGGTTAGGTTCGGTCATATATCTACGTTAATTTTAACTCCAATAAAAAAAAAATGACCTCATACATAGAGAAAAGGGTTGCTTTATCATTTCATAAGAAAAAAAATATAGTAAATATATTAATTCAGGAAAACTTGGCTTATTAGGCAAATCGGGCCTTGAATAGTAGGCTGAGAAGTGAGTTCTGGCTACTAGGTACGACATATATATATATATATATATATGTCGTACCTAGTAGCCAGAACGCACTTTTTGGCCTACTATGCAAGGCCCGATTTGCCTAATAAGAGAAGTTTTCATGAATTAATTGTTTTTCGTCTACCTAACCTACCTAACCTAACCTAACCTAACTTTTTCGGCTACCTAACCTAACCTAACCTAACCTATAAAGATAGGTTAGGTTAGGTTAGGTAGGGTTGGTTAGGTTCGGTCATATATCTATGTTAATTTTAACTCCAATGAAAAAAAATTGACCTCATACATAATGAAATGGGTAGCTTTATCATTTCATAAGAAAAAAATTAGAGAAAATATATTAATTCATGAAAACTTGGCTTATTAGGCAAATTGGGCCTTGCAAAGTAGGCCAAAAAGTGCGTTCTGGCTACTAGGTACGACATATATATATATATATATATATATATATATATATATATATATATATATATATATATATATATATATATATATATATATATATATATATATATATATGCGAACAAGCCTGAATGGTCCCCAGGACAATATGCAACTGAAAACTCACACCCCAGAAGTGACTCAAACCCATACTCCCAGAAGCAACGCAACTGGTATGTACAAGACGTCTTAATCCACTTGACCATCACGACCGGACATAATGAGGTGATAGCCGAGGCTATTTGAACCACCCCACCGCCGGCACTCGGATAGTAATCTTGGGCATAGCATTTTACCAAATCACCTCATTCTTTGGGGCACACGTGAGGAACACAAATGCGAACAAGCCTGAATGGTCCCCAGGACAATATGCAACTGAAAACTCACACCCCAGAAGTGACTCGAACCCATACTCCCAGAAGCAACGCAACTGGTATGTACAAGACGCCTTAATCCACTTGACCATCACGACCGGACATAATGAGGTGAAAGCCGAGGCTATTTGAACCACCCCACCGCCGGCACTCGGATAGTAATCTTGGGCATAGCATTTTACCAAATCACCTCATTCTTTGGGGCACACGTGAGGAACACAAATGCGAACAAGCCTGAATGGTCCCCAGGACAATATGCAACTGAAAACTCACACCCCAGAAGTGACTCGAACCCATACTCCCAGAAGCAACGCAACTGGTATGTACAAGACGCCTTAATCCACTTGACCATCACGACCGGACATAATGAGGTGATAGCCGAGGCTATTTGAACCCTCCCACCGCCGGCACTCGGATAGTAATCTTGGGCATAGCATTTTACCAAATCACCTCATTCTTTGGGGCACACGTGAGGAACACAAATGCGAACAAGCCTGAATGGTCCCCAGGACAATATGCAACTGAAAACTCACACCCCAGAAGTGACTCGAACCCATACTCCCAGAAGCAACGCAACTGGTATGTACAAGACGCCTTAATCCACTTGACCATCACGACCGGACATAATGAGGTGATAGCCGAGGCTATTTGAACCACCCCACCGCCGGCACTCGGATAGTAATCTTGGGCATAGCATTTTACCAAATCACCTCATTCTTTGGGGCACACGTGAGGAACACAAATGCGAACAAGCCTGAATGGTCCCCAGGACAATATGCAACTGAAAACTCACACCCCAGAAGTGACTCGAACCCATACTCCCAGAAGCAACGCAACTGGTATGTACAAGACGCCTTAATCCACTTGACCATCACGACCGGACATAATGAGGTGATAGCCGAGGCTATTTGAACCACCCCACCGCCGGCACTCGGATAGTAATCTTGGGCATAGCATTTTACCAAATCACCTCATTCTTTGGGGCACACGTGAGGAACACAAATGCGAACAAGCCTGAATGGTCCCCAGGACAATATGCAACTGAAAACTCACACCCCAGAAGTGACTCGAACCCATACTCCCAGAAGCAACGCAACTGGTATGTACAAGACGCCTTAATCCACTTGACCATCACGACCGGACATAATGAGGTGATAGCCGAGGCTATTTGAACCACCCCACCGCCGGCACTCGGATAGTAATCTTGGGCATAGCATTTTACCAAATCACCTCATTCTTTGGGGCACACGTGAGGAACACAAATGCGAACAAGCCTGAATGGTCCCCAGGACAATATGCAACTGAAAACTCACACCCCAGAAGTGACTCGAACCCATACTCCCAGAAGCAACGCAACTGGTATGTACAAGACGCCTTAATCCACTTGACCATCACGACCGGACATAATGAGGTGATAGCCGAGGCTATTTGAACCACCCCACCGCCGGCACTCGGATAGTAATCTTGGGCATAGCATTTTTCCAAATCACCTCATTCTTTGGGGCACACGTGAGGAACACAAATGCGAACAAGCCTGAATGGTCCCCAGGACAATATGCAACTGAAAACTCACCGAAGGTGGGGTGGTTCAAATAGCCTCGGCTATCACCTCATTATGTCCGGTCGTGATGGTCAAGTGGATTAAGGCGTCTTGTACATACCAGTTGCGTTGCTTCTGGGAGTATGGGTTCGAGTCACTTCTGGGGTGTGAGTTTTCAGTTGCATATTGTCCTGGGGACCATTCAGGCTTGTTCGCATTTGTGTTCCTCACGTGTGCCCCAAAGAATGAGGTGATTTGGTAAAATGCTATGCCCAAGATTACTATCCGAGTGCCGGCGGTGGGGTGGTTCAAATAGCCTCGGCTATCACCTCATTATGTCCGGTCGTGATGGTCAAGTGGATTAAGGCGTCTTGTACATACCAGTTGCATTGCTTCTGGGAGTATGGGTTCGAGTCACTTCTGGGGTGTGAGTTTTCAGTTGCATATTGTCCTGGGGACCATTCAGGCTTGTTCGCATTTGTGTTCCTCACGTGTGCCCCAAAGAATGAGGTGATTTGGTAAAATGCTATGCCCAAGATTACTATCCGAGTGCCGGCGGTGGGGTGGTTCAAATAGCCTCGGCTATCACCTCATTATGTCCGGTCGTGATGGTCAAGTGGATTAAGGCGTCTTGTACATACCAGTTGCGTTGCTTCTGGGAGTATGGGTTCGAGTCACTTCTGGGGTGTGAGTTTTCAGTTGCATATTGTCCTGGGGACCATTCAGGCTTGTTCGCATTTGTGTTCCTCACGTGTGCCCCAAAGAATGAGGTGATTTGGTAAAATGCTATGCCCAAGATTACTATCCGAGTGCCGGCGGTGGGGTGGTTCAAATAGCCTCGGCTATCACCTCATTATGTCCGGTCGTGATGGTCAAGTGGATTAAGGCGTCTTGTACATACCAGTTGCGTTGCTTCTGGGAGTATGGGTTCGAGTCACTTCTGGGGTGTGAGTTTTCAGTTGCATATTGTCCTGGGGACCATTCAGGCTTGTTCGCATTTGTGTTCCTCACGTGTGCCCCAAAGAATGAGGTGATTTGGTAAAATGCTATGCCCAAGATTACTATCCGAGTGCCGGCGGTGGGGTGGTTCAAATAGCCTCGGCTATCACCTCATTATGTCCGGTCGTGATGGTCAAGTGGATTAAGGCGTCTTGTACATACCAGTTGCGTTGCTTCTGGGAGTATGGGTTCGAGTCACTTCTGGGGTGTGAGTTTTCAGTTGCATATTGTCCTGGGGACCATTCAGGCTTGTTCGCATTTGTGTTCCTCACGTGTGCCCCAAAGAATGAGGTGATTTGGTAAAATGCTATGCCCAAGATTACTATCCGAGTGCCGGCGGTGGGGTGGTTCAAATAGCCTCGGCTATCACCTCATTATGTCCGGTCGTGATGGTCAAGTGGATTAAGGCGTCTTGTACATACCAGTTGCGTTGCTTCTGGGAGTATGGGTTCGAGTCACTTCTGGGGTGTGAGTTTTCAGTTGCATATTGTCCTGGGGACCATTCAGGCTTGTTCGCATTTGTGTTCCTCACGTGTGCCCCAAAGAATGAGGTGATTTGGTAAAATGCTATGCCCAAGATTACTATCCGAGTGCCGGCGGTGGGGTGGTTCAAATAGCCTCGGCTATCACCTCATTATGTCCGGTCGTGATGGTCAAGTGGATTAAGGCGTCTTGTACATACCAGTTGCGTTGCTTCTGGGAGTATGGGTTCGAGTCACTTCTGGGGTGTGAGTTTTCAGTTGCATATTGTCCTGGGGACCATTCAGGCTTGTTCGCATTTGTGTTCCTCACGTGTGCCCCAAAGAATGAGGTGATTTGGTAAAATGCTATGCCCAAGATTACTATCCGAGTGCCGGCGGTGGGGTGGTTCAAATAGCCTCGGCTATCACCTCATTATGTCCGGTCGTGATGGTCAAGTGGATTAAGGCGTCTTGTACATACCAGTTGCGTTGCTTCTGGGAGTATGGGTTCGAGTCACTTCTGGGGTGTGAGTTTTCAGTTGCATATTGTCCTGGGGACCATTCAGGCTTGTTCGCATTTGTGTTCCTCACGTGTGCCCCAAAGAATGAGGTGATTTGGTAAAATGCTATGCCCAAGATTACTATCCGAGTGCCGGCGGTGGGGTGGTTCAAATAGCCTCGGCTATCACCTCATTATGTCCGGTCGTGATGGTCAAGTGGATTAAGGCGTCTTGTACATACCAGTTGCGTTGCTTCTGGGAGTATGGGTTCGAGTCACTTCTGGGGTGTGAGTTTTCAGTTATATATATATATATATATATATATATATATATATATATATATATATATATATATATATATTATTAAATATGACCGAAAAGGTAAGATTAATAATTCTAACACGAATTTTCTCAATCTTTCGTACATTTCTTTTCACTGTTGGAGGTAATTCAAAAATCAATTCTCCAAAATTCATTTTTATTTCTAGTCTGATGCGACACGAGCGCGTTTCGTAAAACTTATTACATTTTCAAAGACTTTAGTTTACAAATACACAACTGAATAGAACTTACGCATCTCCGATTTTGTTTATATCTACATTTGAGTGAGGTGGATGGGGTGAGGTGGCATTAATAGTGTATTAATTTCATCAACACAAGACAGAACAAGAGGTGGCATTAATAGGGTATTAATTTCATCAACACAAGACAGAACACGAATCAATGGGTATTGAAATGGAAGTGATTGTAGAAAGCCTATTGGTCCATATTTCTTGATGCTTCTATATTGGAGCGGAGTCTTGAGGTGGGTAGAATATAGTTGTGCATTAATTGGCTGTTGATTGCTGGTGTTGGCTTCTTAATGTGTAGTGCCTCGCAAACGTCAAGCCGCCTGCTATCGCTGTATCTATCGATGATTTCTGTGTTGTTTACTAGGATTTCTCTGGCGATGGTTTGGTTGTGGGAAGAGATTATATGTTCCTTAATGGAGCCCTGTTGTTTATGCATCGTTAAACGCCTAGAAAGAAATGTTGTTGTCTTGCCTATATACTGGGTTTTTTGGAGCTTACAGTCCCCAAGTGGGCATTTGAAGGCATAGACGACGTTGGTCTCTTTTAAAGCGTTCTGCTTTGTGTCCGGAGAGTTTCTCATGAGTAGGCTGGCCGTTTTTCTGGTTTTATAGTAAATCGTCAGTTGTATCCTCTGATTTTTGTCTGTAGGGATAACGTTTCTATTAACAATATCTTTCAGGACCCTTTCCTCTGTTTTATGAGCTGTGGAAAAGAAGTTCCTGTAAAATAGTCTAATAGGGGGTATAGGTGTTGTGTTAGTTGTCTCTTCAGAGGTTGCATGGCGTTTCACTTTCCTTCTTATGATGTCTTCGACGAAACCATTGGAGAAGCCGTTGTTGACTAGGACCTGCCTTACCCTACAGAGTTCTTCGTCGACTTGCTTCCATTCTGAGCTGTGGCTTAGAGCACGGTCGACATATGCGTTAACAACACTCCTCTTGTACCTGTCTGGGCAGTCGCTGTTGGCATTTAGGCACATTCCTATGCTCGTTTCCTTAGTGTAGACTGCAGTGTGGAAACCTCCGCTCTTTTCCATGACTATTACATCTAGAAAGGGCAGCTTCCCATCCTTTTCCATCTCGTAAGTGAAACGCAGCACGGAACTCTGCTCAAATGCCTCCTTCAGCTCCTGCAGATGTCTGACATCAGGTACCTGTGTAAAAACGTCGTCAACATACCTGCAGTATATGGCCGGTTTCAAGTTCATGTCGACTAAGACTTTTTGCTCGATGGTACCCATGTAGAAGTTTGCAAACAGGACACCTAGGGGAGAACCCATGGCGACCCCATCTACTTGCTGATACATGTGCCCATCCGGGCTCAAGAAGGGTGCCTCTTTCGTACAAGCTTGGAGTAGTTTCCTTAGAATATTTTCGGGGATGTCAAGAGGAGTACAGGCTGGATCACGATACACTCTGTCGGCTATCATCCCGATTGTCTCGTCCACAGGTACGTTGGTAAACAGCGATTCTACGTCCAACGAGGCTCTTATCCCTGTGGCCCGTGTGCCCCGCAGTAAGTCAACAAATTCCTTTGGAGACTTCAGGCTGAAGGCGCAAGGGACATAAGGAGTCAGCAGGCCATTGAGTCGCTTCGCCAGTCTGTACGTGGGTGTGGGTATCTGGCTAATGATTGGCCGAAGTGGGTTTCCAGGCTTTTGTGTCTTGACATTTCCATACGCATATCTAGGTTTATATTCCCCAATGATCTTTGGCAGGTGGAGTCCGGATTTCTTGGCGTTCACAGTTTCGATCAGTTTGTTGACCTTTGCTTTCAATTCGGCTGTAGTGTCCTTCGTTACCCTTTGGAATTTAGTTTGGTCAGAGAGTATGAGGTTCATTTTCGCCAGATATTCGTCTTTTTTAAGAATGACATATATTGGCGACTTGTCACCTCTCCTGACAACTATCTCCTTGTTCTCACGAAGGCTTTTAGCTGCCGCTTTGAGCTCAGGGGACAGTATGGTGCTTCTGTAATTGCCTCGATTCTTTCCTCCTTCTGCAATAAGTTCTGCTTGTAAGGTATCTTTGGTAGTGACCTTCTTTTGTGTCTCGAGGTCGAATATGTCGTCCAACAGAATTTCCAACTCTACTTTCCGGGCCATCTCACTCGGTCTGGACATAACGTGACAGTTTATGCCCAGATTTAGGAGAGTGACTTGGTCCTCAGTGAGGTTAATTCCTGCAAGGTTCAGGAAGCCATCTCTTGGTCGTGGAATTGCCATAGGCCCTCCATATAATGTTGTAAGTTTCTTGATAATCCTTGTTTCAGTTTTGAGGTTATATCGGTCTGTGAAGATGTCGAGGTGTTGTTCAATGCGGGTACGGATACTTTCGTCGATGTTGCTATTTCTCCACTCGTTTGTAGCATGAAGTAGAAGATCGGAGATGCGTAAGTTCTATTCAGTTGTGTATTTGTAAACTAAAGTATTTGAAAATGTAATAAGTTTTACGAAACGCGCTCGTGTCGCGTCAGACTAGAAATAAAAATGAATTTTGGAGAATTGGTTTTTGAATTACCTCCAACAGTGAAAAGAAATGTACGAAAGATTGAGAAAATTCGTGTTAGAATTATTAATCTTACCTTTTCGGTCATATTTAATAATATATGTCTACAGGAAAGACTGCTACCAAAATATATATATATATATATATATATATATATATATATATATATATATATATATATATATATATATATATATATATATATATATATATATATATATATATATATATATATATATATATATGCGAACAAGCCTGAATGGTCCCCAGGACATATGCAACTGAAAACTCACACCCCAGAAGTGACTCGAACCCATACTCCCAGAAGCAACGCAACTGGTATGTACAAGACGCCTTAATCCACTTGACCATCACGACCGGACAAAATGAGGTGATAGCCGAGGCTATATGAACCACCCCACCGCCGGCACTCGGATAGTTATCTTGGGCATAGCATTTTACCAAATCACCTCATTCTTTGGGGCACACGTGAGGAACACAAATGCGAACAAGCCTGAATGGTCCCCAGGACATATGCAACTGAAAACTCACACCCCAGAAGTGACTCGAACCCATACTCCCAGAAGCAACGCAACTGGTATGTACAAGACGCCTTAATCCACTTGACCATCACGACCGGACAAAATGAGGTGATAGCCGAGGCTATATGAACCACCCCACCGCCGGCACTCGGATAGTTATCTTGGGCATAGCATTTTACCAAATCACCTCATTCTTTGGGGCACACGTGAGGAACACAAATGCGAACAAGCCTGAATGGTCCCCAGGACATATGCAACTGAAAACTCACACCCCAGAAGTGACTCGAACCCATACTCCCAGAAGCAACGCAACTGGTATGTACAAGACGCCTTAATCCACTTGACCATCACGACCGGACAAAATGAGGTGATAGCCGAGGCTATATGAACCACCCCACCGCCGGCACTCGGATAGTTATCTTGGGCATAGCATTTTACCAAATCACCTCATTCTTTGGGGCACACGTGAACCCATTCTGGGAGTATGGGTTCGAGTCACTTCTGGGGTGTGAGTTTTCAGTTATATATATATATATATATATATATATATATATATATATATAATATATATATATATATATATATATATATAATATATATATATATATATATATATATATTATATATATATATATATATATATATATATATATATATATATATATATATATATATATATATATATATATATATATAATGAAGGTGAAAAACATGGGGGGATACATAAGGGATAAACATAGGGGCTGCAGAAGGCTTATTGGCCCATACGAGGCATCTCCTATCTAAACACAAAGATTAATCCAGTGTAATTGGCCTGTTATGTTGGACATTGTCTTCTGTGTTGGCATCGATATGTTCTTGTCTTGTCCTTACTCTCATGGTGGGTAGAGTAAATAGTTCCGTGATTTGGGTGTTCATGGTAGGTCGCTCTATTCTTATGTGAATTGCCTCAAGAATTTGTAATCTTCTTGAATCTTGGGTTTTGTCTATTATGCAAGTATTCTTGTTCAACATTTCTCTTGTTAGAGTAATGTCATGGGCTTGTCTCATGTGATTCCTAGGGGCACCAGATTGAAGATGGCATGTCAAACGCCTCGTCAGCTTGGTCGACGTCATACCTATGTACTTACATTGAAGGTTACATCCTTCGTGGGGGCAAGTGTACATGTATACAACGCATGACTGCTGTAGAGGGTTCTCCGTCGGCTTCGGGCTGTTTTTGATAAGGAGTTCGGAAGTCTTCTTGGTTTTGTAGAATATTATCAGGTTTATGTTTTGGTTTGGAGTAGTGCTTTTTACTCCTTTACGGATTATTTCTTTCATTATTCTTTCCTCTTTTATATGTTCACTGTGCATGGTTGATTTGTAATATAATTTTATTGGGGGTGTTGTGGTTTCTGTTCTAGGTTCTGAATTATACCAACGGTCCAAGTGTCTTCTTATAGCAGAGTTTATTTCCGCGTTGCTATATCCGTTGTTCACCAATACCTGAGTTACTCTTTCAAACTCTCTACTCACGTTGCTCCATTCAGAGCAGTGGGTAAGCGCTCGACGAATATAAGCATTGAGAACACTGGCTTTGTATCTTTGGGGGCACTCACTTCTACCGTTCAGGCATAATCCTATGTTGGTGGGCTTGGTATTGGTATATACCAAGCCCACCAAGTACAATGTAAGTACATAGGTATGACGTCGACCAAGCTGACGAGGCGTTTGACATGCCATCTTCAATCTGGTGCCCCTAGGAATCACATGAGACAAGCCCATGACATTACTCTAACAAGAGAAATGTTGAACAAGAATACTTGCATAATAGACAAAACCCAAGATTCAAGAAGATTACAAATTCTTGAGGCAATTCACATAAGAATAGAGCGACCTACCATGAACACCCAAATCACGGAACTATTTACTCTACCCACCATGAGAGTAAGGACAAGACAAGAACATATCGATGCCAACACAGAAGACAATGTCCAACATAACAGGCCAATTACACTGGATTAATCTTTGTGTTTAGATAGGAGATGCCTCGTATGGGCCAATAAGCCTTCTGCAGCCCCTATGTTTATCCCTTATGTATCCCCCCATGTTTTTCACCTTCATTGTATTATCACCTGACCTAATGCGGGTATAAAATCAACTAATATATATATATATATATATATATATATATATATATATATATATATATATATATATATATATATATATATATATATATATATATATTGTGACGGGAAAGTTTTGGAGTGTTGATGTTCGGCAGTCCTCCAATGGCAGGTGACAAAGCCTGGTCACACTTTAAACAAAAATATAGACTGCGTGCCTGTTGTCTGTGATAAGTTAGAGGGAGGAACACGTAAAACACAAAATATGAATAATGAAAATTTAATATATTTACTTTAAACAAATGAAAATAAAGACAAATCTCGGGAAGTTAAATTACAGTTAAATAATAAAGAAAAAGGCAAAGACAATTTGAAAGATAAAATACAATGTTAAAATGGTGCTGAGAATATCGGCTATGGCTGAAACCTCCCTTTGTATACGAGCTAATGAGCGAGTATGCCAGATAGAGGTGTCAACCTTAAGAGCAAAAGGAATATTCTGAAGTGGCTGGTCAGGCTCAGACGTCGATTCGAGTAGAGGGCGCTGAGGTGCTGTGTGCAGGTGCGCGGCTGTCGAGTCGCCAATCAGAAGCAGGCAAGCTGGTGAAGGGTAGTTGGCTGGTTTGATGACGAGCCGGCGCGTAGAGGGTGTGTGAAGTGGGGGGATCTTGGATACGTTTTGCCTCCAGGTCAAAACGTTTTGTGCTACTGGTGACGTATCTTGAATGTAGCATCTTATACTTGTGTCTTTGGCGTAACTTAAAGTAGGGAAGAGCAGGCTCAACCTCTCTTGAAAGAGATTATCGTCACAACTCCCCCCCGAAGCCTGCGGTTCCGGTGAAGTTACGTCTTCAGGAGGTAGAGTGGTAGGAGGAGCAGCCTCTACCTCATTGACTCTGGAGAGGGCGTCTGCTATGATGATGTCAGACCCCTTGATGTAGAGATCTCCAGGTTGAATTTCTGCAGATATCAAGCCCATTGTAGAAGCCGTCGATTGTTGAATTGGGCTTGCTGCAGGAAGTGTAGGATGTTGTAGTCCGCGTAGATGGTGGTAGACCGAGCACTTTTCAGGTATGGTTCGAAGTGCTGAAAGTGCAGGACGATGAGTAGCTCCCTGTCGATTGTGCGGTGGTTCCTTGTAGCTGTAGTCGCTAACAGGTAGATTCTCCTCGCCTCGTTGTTGCATTAGGTCACCCCCGATGCCGATACCACTGGCGTCGACATGGAGGATGAAAGGCTTCGTGATATCTGGCGAGGTGAGAATAGGATTAGAACATGGCAAAGGAGCACTATTATAGTCCTGTAAATTGGGATAAAGATCAGGTAGGATTTTCGATTTTTAAAGCACCAATTCAGTGTTAATGCTTTCGGGAGAAGCAGGGAAGGTTTCACTGTGGAGGTATGGACCTTTAGATGTAGGGACAGATATCAGCACAGTAGGGGAAATACCTTGATACTGCTTCAGGAGGTTGATGTGGCAGTTGGGTCGTCCGCCGCCTATCTGGAGTCTCAAGAATGTAGTTGTTCCTGCACTCCTTGATACGGTAGGGTCCTGAAAACTTGTTTTTCAATGGAGAACCTGGGATAGGAAGGTATGCCAATACGAAGTCTCCTGGTATAAATTTCCTTAATTTGCTACTCTGGTCAAAATGAGTCTTCATCCTCTCCTAGGCTTTCACTAGGTTGTCATTAGCAAATTTACGTACTCTCTCTAGAATGTGTTTTAGGTTTTGAAGAAACTGGGGCACATTCTGATGGTCACTGAAGGTGGCATTACGTAGAGAGTCCTTGAAAGCTTTGAGAGGAGTACGGCACTTACATCCGTAGAGCATCTCATAAGGAGATACTCCTAGAGACTCATTGGGGAGACTTCGAAAAATGCACATTATGAGATCAAGTTGTCTATCCCAGTCCTTCAAAGTCTCATTGCAGAATTTCTTTAGGAGTGCTTTAATAGTCTGATGACTACGTTCAAGAGAACCCTGTGAAGCAGGATGATAGGGGCTGGACAGTACCTGTGTGATGTTGAACTCCTCCAGAGTCTTCTTGAAGAGATCACTGGTGAAGTTGGTGCCACAGTCACTTTGAACCTCTCTTGGAAATCCATACTGGGTGAAGATCTTCAATAGGTGTTTCACTACTGTAGCAGCCGTAATGTTCTTTACTGGAACTGCTATGGGAAACCTGGTGGTAAGACACATGATAGTTAATAT
This sequence comes from Procambarus clarkii, assembly GCF_040958095.1. Taxonomy (NCBI): domain Eukaryota; kingdom Metazoa; phylum Arthropoda; class Malacostraca; order Decapoda; family Cambaridae; genus Procambarus; species Procambarus clarkii. Next base: position 19,943,768 of record NC_091226.1, on the reverse strand, counting down.
ATATGCGTTGCCAGAACTGGTCCGGGGTAAAGGACCAACACAGTCTATGATGAGTCTGTGGAAAGGTTCCGCAGGCACCTGGATGGGTTTCAGTGGAGCCTGGGGAATAGAGATGTTAGGTTACCTGCCATCTGACATATATGACACTCTTACGTATTTCTTTACGTCTTTTACCATACCTGGCCAGTAGTAGTCTTGTCTGATTCCGTGGTAGGTTTTGTTGAAGCCATAGTGAGAAAGAGCTCCGTGGGCCAGGTGTAGAATATCGGGCCGTATGCTGGTGGGAATCACTAGTTGTTCGACATTGGCCCAATCATCATCCTCCTTCAGCTTGCTGGGTCTGTATCTGCGGTAGAGCAACTCATTCTCTAGGAAGAACCCAGGGATACTGTCAGGTTGAGTCTCAGCCTGGAAGAATAATGGTGTTAATGCTTGATCTTCCCTCTAACTTACGGAACTCCAACTTGGTAAGATTGGGAGGTAGATTCTGAGGGTCTTGAGAGACAGCGGTAGCAGTAGAGTCAGCTGGTTGCGGTCGTGCAGCTTGTGCACGGGTGGTCACCAAAACCGGAGGAGAAACTTTATCACTCTTGAACCTCTGCTGGAATATATTCAAAGATGGGATTACCCATTACAGAGGTACACACCTGGGGTTTGTTCGTGATCAGGTTGGGCGGTTGCAGATCTTCTGCCAAGTCGTTGCCAAGGAGAAGTTGCACTCCAGGCATGGGAAAAGGCTTTTCCCTGATGGCGACTTGGACTTCACCGGTCACGAAGGGACAATCCAGGTGGACTCTGGCGAGTGGATATGGAGTGGTAGCAGTGAGGTCAGTGATAAGGACGGTTTCCCCGGTGTAGGTGACGTTATTCACAGCCGATCTCAACATAATGGACTGAAGAGCCGCTGTGTCCCTCAAGATCTTCAATTTGAAACTTCCCTCCGAATCTGTACCGTTGATAGAGACAGTTCCAGGATACAGGTGTTTACTGAAGAAAGATCATTAACATTAACACCAACATTCATTACAGGCTTACCAGACTTAGGAGGAGTCTGTTTGGGTTTAGTAGATTCATTGCTCTTGTATTGAGCCTTCACACATCTGTCTATGGTATGTCCATAGAGTTTGCAATACTTACAATACAATTGTGAGCTCGCTTGATCTGTACTCACTTTATCGTAACTGTACCAAGACTTCTTACTGGAAGATGGTTCTGGTGTCAGCCGGTGGATGAGGCTGTAGGTGTCAGCCGACTTCGCACATTTGATGCAGTCGGTTTCTTCTTTATCTGCTAGATATAAACGGACGGAAGGGGGAACACGTCTCAAGAATTCCTCAACTAGCATGAGGTTGACGAGTTCTGCAAATGTAGAGACATGTGCTGCTTCCAGCCATTTCATAAAATATCTTTTCTTTGTATAGGCAAATTCTAGAAAGGTGGTGGTACTTGTCTTAAGATGGTCACGGAATTTTCGTCGGTAGCTTTCGGTGGAGAGAAGGTAGGCGTCCAACACTGCTTGCTTCAGGGTCTGGTAGTCATTCTCAGACGCTAAGGTACTGAGAGTAACTGCAGCTCTACCTGTAAGATGCACTCTGAGAAGGGTAGACCATTGATCAGCAGGCCAGCTAAATTTATTAGATAGGGTCTCAAAGGTGGTAAAAAAGAAGTCGATCTCTGTCTCAACGAATTGTGGCATTAACTTACTTGCATGGGAGACATTGAAACTTACTGGAAGACTGGCGGTAGCTTGCTGGCGTTGAGTGAAGTGTGTAGTCTCCAACGTGAGTTCTTGTTGACGACATTCTATAGCCATAGCAGCTTGCTGTTTGTCATGCTTGCGTTGCATCTCCAGGTGACGATGTTTAGCTTCAAGCTGTACTCTCTCACGCTCACGGAGTATTATTGTCTCACGTTCCTGTTCTTCTTACCTCATGGCGGCCTCACGTTCTTGTTCTTTCCTGATTGCAGCTTCCTCTTTCCTCAGTTGTAGAGCTTCTTTTGCTAGGGCCGCCTCTCTTTCTTGCTGTTCTTTCCTCAAGGCGGCCTCTCTTTCCCTCAGGGTCGCCTCGCGTTCCTTCATTTGGAGAGCTGCTTGTTGTTGCTCTCTCTCGAGCTTGGCAAGTTCTACTCTGAGTTTCATAGTTGCCAAATCAGTTTTATCTGCAATAGAATAAGTTTCGTGAGTTTCAGAGTCAATCTTCCCTTCTTCTAAGAGGTAATCCATGATTAGGTTATGTATTTCATTTTTGTTGGCTCCATGGGGAACATCTAGTCGATACTCTTGTGCAAGAGTTTGTAATTCCGTCCTCTTGGCACGACATAATGTCCCTATACTGGATCGTTACGGAAAGCTTGGAGACGAAACATGGTGAAAGATAGCAAATAAATGTACACGAATATAGTTGTGATATGGTAAATGTCAGAAACAGGACAACGTGGCAACTGGTAACTATCTAGTGGAATTTTAATCTTTAACAATTTAAGTTAATTATAGGATGGTAAATGATTAGTCAATAAAAGTCGCAGGAAATCTTGTACCCGGTACTCAATGTAAGAGAATAAGGGCAAGACAATCCTACTAAATAAATGAAACCGACTTTCTAAAACAAATGAAACATTTAATTGCTCCAAAAGTGAATTAGGTAGTCCAAGAATGTAGGCATACCTTGCCGAGTCTCTATAGGACATAAGCAAGGGTTTCCCACCAAATGAATATGATACAGAATTAGCGAACTTTGTGCTCTGTAAAAAGAAAGCTAATTCCCTACCTAAGTAAATATCATCATCTCAGACCGACGTGTAGGGGCGCGAGTGTCAACTGGTGACGAGAACTGCTGCTAAGGTCCCAACTCAGCAACGTAGTCCGTGCTATAGGAACTATGGCCCTCTTTTCCTCCTTCGGTCGGATTGCAGAAGATAGGGTGCTTTGACCCAGAGACAAACCAAAGTACCAGGGTACCAAAATGATGATCTGCCGAAAATATGAGAAATATCCTAGGGACAAAAGGTGGTAAACACGAGTAATAACACGGAGGGAGAGATGACCAATTAAGAGAATGACTGCGGCCTACAGTCACCACGTAATCCAAAGTTATCTCACACTCACAATATGCTACTCTCGGAATGCACAATACACACAGCACCATATAAATATAAAAATTAATGATAATATTGAAAGGCTACTTTAGCAAAGTGAAGTACGCTTACCACAAATTGACGTTCTGGTACTAGTACCTGAGTGAAGCTCCTTGGACAGGCCCCCCATTAAAATGTGACGGGAAAGTGTTGGAGTGTTGGTGTTCGGCAGTCCTCCAATGGCAGGTGTCAAAGCCTGGTCACACTTTAAACAAAAATATAGACTGCTTGCCTGTTGTCTGTGATAAGTTAGAGGGAGGAACACGTAAAACACAAAATATGAATAATGAAAATTTAATATATTTACTTTAAACAAATGAAAATAAAGACAAATCTCGGGAAGTTAAATTACAGTTAAATAATAAAGAAAAAGGCAAAGACAATTTGAAAGATAAAATACAATGTTAAAATGGTGCTGAGAATATCGGCTATGGCTGAAACCTCCCTTTGTATACGAGCTAATGAGCGAGTATGCCAGATAGAGGTGTCAACCTTAAGAGCAAAAGGAATATTCTGAAGTGGCTGGTCAGGCTCAGACGTCGATTCGTGTAGAGGGCGCTGAGGTGCTGTGTGCAGGTGCGCGGCTGTCGAGTCGCCAATCAGAAGCAGGCAAGCTGGTGAAGGGTAGTTGGCTGGTTTGATGACGAGCCGGCGCGTGGAGGGTGTGTGAAGTGGGGGGATCTTGGATACGTTTTGCCTCCAGGTCAAAACGTTTTGTGCTACTGGTGACGTATCTTGAATGTAGCATCTTATACTTGTGTCTTTGGCGTAACTTAAAGTAGGGAAGAGCAGGCTCAACCTCTCTTGAAAGAGATTATCGTCTATATATATATATTGTGACGGTAACGCGTTGGTGTTCGGCTGTTTAAGGCTAGGGGTATGGCCTCGTCACATAGTTATAAAAAAAAATAGAAAAATTGGAACTTCGTCTGTGGTAAGGTAAGGAGAAGACACACAAAACACAAGTAAACTTTAACAATGAAATTTTAATTACGTTAAATAAATCAAAACATGAAAAAATGGACAAACAAATTTGTATAATAAAATCAATCAATCAAAATAATAAGAATAATTAAATGACACAATGAAAAGTTACGTTAAGATAAAATAACAAGAAGTGCAACACAAAATAAAGGGAAGGTGCTGGAATATTGGCTTTAAGCTACCACCTCTCTCAGTACACGCTAACGTCTAGCCGGGAGGAGTGGTAACCACGAAAGCACTGAATATTCTGAGGTCTGAGGTCGTGGCGACCCCAGACATCAAGTAGTATGGGGGGGGCGAGTGCAGGTGCAGCCAGACCGGCGACCAATCAGCGGAGCCGGTAGCGATCAACAGGTAGTTTGGCGGTTTGAGTCTGAACAGGTGTCCCTGGCTGCAACGTTTTGCGCTCTGGCAAACCTTGCTGGTGTTGTTGTCGTTGTTGGACATTTCTTCCATAGTAGTTTTATATAATTTCAACGACGTAATTGTGGAGGGAAGAGCAGGCTCAATCTCTTGAAGATTATCGTCACAACTCTCCCCCGAAGCCTGCGGTTCTGGAAGAAGTACGTCGTTATGTGGTGGAGTAATGGATGGAGTTGCTTCTACTTCATAAACTCTGGAGAGATCATGGGCTAAGATGTTGTCAGACTCTTGGTATAGCGTGTCTCCAGGTTGAATTTCTGCAGGTAGCAAGCCCATAGTAGAAGACGTTGAGATGAGAAGTGGGCGTGCTGCAGGAGGTGTAGGGTGGTGTGGTCCGTATTGATGGTGGACCGAGCACTTTTCAGGTGTGGAGTGAAGTGCTGAAGCTTCAGGATGAGGAAGAGTAGCTCCTTGCCAATTGTTCCGTCGTTCCTTGTAGCAGTAGTCGCTGACAGGTGTATTCTTCTCGCCTCGTTGCTGCATCACGACACCACCAACGTCGGTACCCCTGGCGTCGACATGGAGGATGAAGGGCTTATCTGACGAGGTGAGAGTGGAATTAGAATATGGCAAAGGAGCACGATTATTATCCTGAAAGCATTTGGGAAGATCATTAAGGATTTCGGAATTAGAAAGCGCTGACTCCTTGTCAGTGCTTTCGGGAGGAGAAGCTGGGATGGTCTCACTGTGGATGTAGGGTTCTGTGAAGGTAGAACAATTAGTCAGGACAGTGGGAGGAGTACCATTATATTGCTTCAGGAGGTTGACGTGGCACAGCTGGGTCTTCCGCCGCCTATCTGGAGTCTCTATTACGTAGTTGTTATTATTCCTGCACTCTTTGACGCGGTAGGGTCCTGAAAATTTGTTTTGTAAAGGTGAACCTGGGATAGGGAAATAGGCAAGGACGAAGTCTCCCGGCTTGAATTTTCTTACTTTGCTGGTCTGGTCGTAATGAGTCTTCATTCTCACCTGGGCTTTCAATAGATTATTATGGGCAAAACGGTGGACTCTCTCTAGAATGTGTTGAAGGTTTTGAAGAAACTGGGGCACATTCTGATGCTCACTGAAGGTGGCATCTCGGAGAGAGTCTTTGAAAGCCTTAAGGGGAGTACGGCACTTACGGCCGTAGAGCATCTCATAAGGAGATACTCCTAGGGACTCATTGGGGAGACTTCTGAAAATACACATTATAAGGTCAATCTGCTTATCCCAATCCTTCGAGGTTTCACTACAAAACTTTTTCAAGAGTGCTTTGATGGTCTGATGACTACGTTCAAGAGAACCCTGTGAAGCAGGATGATAGGGGCTGGACAATACCTGTTTGATGTTGAACTCCTCCAGTGTCCTTTTGAAGAGATCACTGGTGAAGTTGGTACCACAGTCACTTTGAATCTCCCTGGGAAATCCGTATTGAGTGAAGATCTTCAATAGATGTTTGATAACCGTAGCAGCCGTGATGTTCTTCACTGGAACTGCTATGGGAAATCTGGTGGTAGGACACAGGATGGTTAGGATGTAGGCGTTACCTGAACTGGTCCGAGGTAAAGGACCAACACAGTCTATTATGAGTCTGTGGAAAGGTTCCGCAGGCACCTGTATGGGAATCAGTGGCGCTCTGCGAATGGAGATGCTCGGTTTGCCTGCCATCTGACATGTATGACACTGTTTTACGTACTGTTTGACGTTATTTACCATACCTGGCCAGTAGTAGTCTTGACGAATCCCATGGTAAGTCTTGTTGAAGCTGTAGTGGGAGAATGCTCCGTGGGCCAGGTGTAGAATAGTGGGCCGCAGGCTGGTGGGAATCACAAGTTGTTCGATGTTGGCCCAATCGTCCTCCTCCTTCAGTTTACTGGGTCTATATCTGCGGTAGAGCAAGTCGTTCTCTAGGAAGAACCCAGGAATACTGTCGGGTTGAGTCTCAGCCTGGAAAAACAATGGTGTTAAAGTAAGATCTTCCCTCTGCAACTTACGGAACTCCAACTTGGTCAGATGCGGGGGGAGTTTCTGAGGGTCTTGAGGGACAGCGGTAGCAGTAGAGTCAGCTGGCTGTGGACGTGCGGCTTGTGCACGGGTGGTCACGAGAACCGGAGGAGAAACTTCATCACTCTCTTGAACCTCTGCTGGAACATACTCTAGAATAGGGTTTATTGGCACAGAGTTACACACCTGGGGTTTGTCCATGACGATCAGGTTGGTCGGTTGCAGGTCTTCTGCCAAGTCGTTGCCTAGGAGAAGTTGCACTCCAGGCATGGGAAAAGGCTTTTCCCTGACGGCGACTTGGACTTCCCCGTTCACGTAGGGACAATCCAGGTGGACTCTGGCGAGAGGGTATGGAGTGGTAGCAGTGAGGTCAGTGATGAAGACAGTTTCTCCGGTGTAGGTGATGTTGGGCACAGCCGACTTCAAGATGATCGATTGAAGAGCCGCTGTGTCCCTCAACATCTTCAATTTGAAACGTCCCTCCGGATTTGAACCGTTGGCAGAGACAGTTCCAGTATACAAGTGGTTACTGAAAAGAGAAAGATCATTAACATTAACACCAACATTCATCACAGGCTTACCGGACTTAGGAGGAGTTGGTTTGGGTCTTTGTTGGTCAGTGGTTCCCTTGTATTGAGACTTACCACACTTGTCTATGGTATGTCCATAGAGTCTACAATACTTGCAGTACAGTTGTGAACCAGCTTGATCGGGGCTCACCTTCTCGTAACTGTACCACGACTTCTTACTGGAGGATGGTTCGGGTGTCAGCCGGTGGATGAGGCTGTAAGTGTCAGCCGACTTAGCACACTTCAGGTAGTCGGTTTCTTCTTTATCTGCTAAGTAGAGGCGGACAGGAGGCGGCACACGCCTCAAGAATTCTTCAACAAGCATCAGGTTGACGAGTTCTGTAAAAGTAGAGACATGTGCTGCTTCCAGCCATTTCATGAAATACCTCCGTTTCGTGTTAGCAAACTCAAGGAAGGTAGTGGTACTTGCCTTCAGGTGGTCACGGAATTTCCTTCTATAACTTTCGGTGGAAAGTAGGTAGGCGTTCAACACTGCTTGTTTCAGAGTCTGGTAGTCATTCTCAGACGCCAAAGTACTGAGTGTGACTGCAGCTCTACCTGTAAGATGGACTCTGAGAAGTGTGGCCCATTGGTCGACAGGCCAACTGAGTTGATTAGCAAGGGTTTCAAAGGTGGTGAAAAACACATCAACTTCTGCTTCTACAAAGGATGGCATTAACTTACTTGCATGTGATATATTAAAACTGACGGGAAGATTGGCAGTAGCTTGCTGGCGTTGAGTGAAGTGTGAAGTTTCCAAGGCGATTTCGCGTTGACGACACTCTAGAGCCAGAGTCGCTTGTTGCTTGTCATGTTCGCGTTGTATTTCCAACTCGCGTTGTTTTGTTTCAAGCTGTACTCTCTCACGTTCATGGAGCAAGGCGACCTCACGTTCGTGGAGGGCGAGTCCACGTTCGTGTTCTTCTCTCCTCAAGGCAGCCTCGCGTTCTCTGAGGGTGATTTCTCGTTCTTGTTCTTCTCTCCTCAAGGCAGCTTCGCGTTCTTGTTCGTCTCTCTTCAAGGCAGCTTCGCGTTCTTGTTCTTCCCTTCTTATGGCAGCTGCTTCCCTTTGCTGCTCACGCTCAATCTTGGCCAGCTCTAGTTTAAGTTTCATCGTTGCCAAGTCAGTTTTATCTGCAATATAGTAAGTTTCATGAGTTTCAGAGTCTATCTTACCTTGCTCTAAATAGTAATCCAGCAACAGGTTGTGTAGGTAATTTTTGTTGGCTTGGTAGGGAACTTCTAGTTGATACTCATGTGCAAGAGTTTGTAATTCAGTCCTCTTGGCACGACTTAAAGTCCCTATTTCACCTGCTGGATTTGTACGGAAAGCTTGGAGACGAAACATGGTGAAATTAGCAAATAAAGGTACACGAATATTCAATAGTGAATGTCAGAAACAGGACACGTGGCAACTGATACCTATCCTGTGAGATCTTTAACAATTAAAGTTAAGTAAAAAGATGTTAAATGATTAAATTAAATCAAGGGCGCAGGAAATCTTGTACCCGGTACTCATGTAAGAGGATAAGGGCAAGAAAATCCTACTAACAAATGAAACAGAGTTTCGAAAACAAATGAAACAGTTAAATGCTTCAAAAGTAAAATTGGTAGTCCAAGGATGTAGGCATACCTTGCCAAGTCTCTATAGGACAAAGCAAGTTTTTCCTACTGAATTTAATATGATACTTACAGAATTAGCGAACTTTTGTGCTCTGAAAAAGTAAGCTAATTCCCTACCGTTGTATGTATCATCATCTCTGACTGACGTGTAGGGGTGCGAGGTGTCAACTGGTGACAAGAACTGCTGCTGAGGTCCCAATTCAGCAACTAAAGTTCGAGCTAGAGGAACTATGGCCCTCTTTGTCCTCCTACAGTCAGATTGCAGAAGATTGGGTACTCTTGACCCGGGGCAGACCACAGTACCAGGGTACCAATATGATGATCTGTCAGAAATGAGAAATATTCAAGGGACATAGATGGTAAACACGAGTAATAACAAGGAGGGAGAGATGACCAATTAAGAGTATGACTGCGGCCTACAGTCACCACGTAATCCAAAGTTGTCTCACCTTCACCATATGTTACTCTCGTAATGCACAATACACCGCACCTTATAAAAAATGAAATTGAATATGAAAAATAGTAAAGCTACGTTAACAAAGTTAAATACGTTTACCATATATTACCACTTGTCACCAGTACCTGAGTGAAGCTCCTAGGACAGGCCCCCATATAACTTGTGACGGTAACGCGTTGGTGTTCGGCTGTTTAAGGCTAGGGGTATGGCCTCGTCACATAGTTATAAAAAAAAAATAGAAAAATTGGAACTTCGTCTGTGGTAAGGTAAGGAGAAGACACACAAAACACAAGTAAACTTTAACAATGAAATTTTAATTACGTTAAATAAATCAAAACATGAAAAAATGGACAAACAAATTTGTATAATAAAATCAATCAATCAAAATAATAAGAATAATTAAATGACACAATGAAAAGTTACGTTAAGATAAAATAACAAGAAGTGCAACACAAAATAAAGGGAAGGTGCTGGAATATTGGCTTTAAGCTACCACCTCTCTCAGTACACGCTAACGTCTAGCCGGGAGGAGTGGTAACCACGAAAGCACTGAATATTCTGAGGTCTGAGGTCGTGGCGACCCCAGACATCAAGTAGTATGGGGGGGGCGAGTGCAGGTGCAGCCAGACCGGCGACCAATCAGCGGAGCCGGTAGCGATCAACAGGTAGTTTGGCGGTTTGAGTCTGAACAGGTGTCCCTGGCTGCAACGTTTTGCGCTCTGGCAAACCTTGCTGGTGTTGTTGTCGTTGTTGGACATTTCTTCCATAGTAGTTTTATATAATTTCAACGACGTAATTATGGAGGGAAGAGCAGGCTCAATCTCTTGAAGGAGATTATCGTCACAATATATATATATATATTATTAAATATGACCGAAAAAGTAAGATTAATAATTCTAACACGAATTTTCTCAATCTTTCGTACATTACGCTTCACTGTTGGAGGTAAATCAAAAATCACTTCTCCAAAATTCATTTTTATTTCTAGTCTGACGCGACACGGGCGCGTTTCGTAAAACTTATTACATTTTCAAAGACTTCACAAATACACAACTGATTAGAACTTACGTATCTCTGATTTTATATCTACATTTGAGTGAGGTGGGAGGGGTGATGTGGCATTAACACAAGACAGAACAAGAGGGGATATTAATAGGGTATTAAAAGTATCAACACAAGACAGAACAGAAACAATGGGTATTGAATAGAAGTGTTTGTAGAAAGCCTATTGGTCCATATTTCTTGATGCATCTATATTGGAGCGGAGTCTTGAGGTGGGAAGAATATAGTTGTGCAATAATTGGCTGTTGATTGCTGGTGTTGACTTCTTGATGTGTAGTGCCTCGCAAACGTCAAGCCGCCTGCTATCGCTGTATCTATCGATGATTTCTGTGTTGTTTACTAGGATTTCTCTGGCGATGGTTTGGTTATGGGAAGAGATTATATGTTCCTTAATGGAGCCCTGTTGCTTATGCATCGTTAAACGCCTAGAAAGAGATGTTGTTGTCTTGCCTATATACTGGGTTTTTTGGAGCTTACAGTCCCCAAGTGGGCATTTGAAGGCATAGACGACGTTAGTCTCTTTTAAAGCGTTCTGTTTTGTGTCTGGAGAGTTTCTCATGAGTAGGCTGGCCGTTTTTCTGGTTTTATAGTAAATCATCAGTTGTATCCTCTGATTTTTGTCTGTAGGGATAACGTTTCTATTAACAATATCTTTCAGGACCCTTTCCTCCGTTTTATGAGCTGTGGAAAAGAAGTTCCTGTAAAATAGTCTAATAGGGGGTATAGGTGTTGTGTTAGTTGTCTCTTCAGAGGGACAACCTCTGAAGGTTAGGTTAGGATAGGTAGCCGGAAAAGTTAGGTTAGGTTAGGTTAGGTAGTCGAAAAAATATTAATTCATGAAAACTCGGCTTATTAGGCAAATCGGGCCTTGAATAGAAGGCTGAGAAGTGCATTCTGGCTACTAGGTACGACATATATATATATATATATATATATATATATATATATATATATATATATATATATATATATATATATATATATATATATATATATATATATATATATGTGCGTAAACTAAAGTCTTTGAAAATGTAATAAGTTATTACGAAACGCATTCAAGCATCGCGTCCGACTACAAATAAAAATGAATTTTGGAGAATATTTTTTCAATTACAATTGTCAGTAAAAAGAAACATAAGAATATTGAGAAAATTCGTATTAGAATTATTAATCTCACTTTTTCGGTCATATTTAACAACATATGTTTACAAGAAAGACTGCTATCAAAATATACTAATATATATATATATATATATATATATATATATATATATATATATATATATATATATATATATATATATATATATATATATATATATATATATATATATATATATATATATATATATATATATGACAATGTCAGACCACGAAGGAAAAATGAAACAGGAAATTTCCTTAAGTACTTTCGTATATTAAATACATCTTCAGAAGGTGAATACATCTTCACCTTCTGAAGATGTATTTAATATACGAAAGTACTTAAGGAAATTTCCTGTTTCATTTTTCCTTCGTGGTCTGACATTGTCACATTCTTAATCACGTGTTTATTTTCGTGATATACACACACATATATATATATATATATATATATATATATATATATATATATATATATATATATATATATATATATATATATATATATATATATATATATATATATATACATATATATATATATATATGTGTACATATATATATATTAGTATATTTTGATAGCAGTCTTTCTTGTAAACATATGTTGTTAAATATGACCGAAAAAGTGAGATTAATAATTCTAATACGAATTTTCTCAATATTCTTATGTTTCTTTTTACTGACGATTGTAATTGAAAAAAATATTCTCCAAAATTCATTTTTATTTGTAGTCGGACGCGATGCTTGAATGCGTTTCGTAATAACTTATTACATTTTCAAAGACTTTAGTTTACGCACACAACTGTAACCTGAAAACACTAAACAGAGTCTTACTTATACTAACACTAAACAGCTTATCCGTCTTACTTATACTCGCATTTGGGTGAGGTGATATGGTGCAACAGTTTTGGATGAGGTGAACAAACTTGTGACAAATACAAGACAGAACACGAAACAATGGGTATTAGTTGGATATGAGAGCATATAAATGGAAGTAACTGCAGAGGGCCTATTGGCCCATACTTCCTCTTGATGCTTCTATATTGGTTCGGAGTCTTTAAGTGGGTAGAATATAGTTGTGCATTAATTGGCTGTTGATTGCTGGTGTTGACTTTCTGATTTGTAGTGCTTCGCAGATGTCGAGCCGCCTGCTATCGCTGTATCTATCAATGATTTCTGTGTTGTTTGTTAAGACTTCTCTGGTGATGGCCTTGTTGTGAGGGGAGATTATGTGTTCCTTGAAGGAGCCCTGTTGCTTATGCATTGTTAATCGCCTGGAAAGAGATGTTGTTGTCTTGCCTTTATACTGAGTTCTTTGGGGCTTACAGTCCCCAAGTGGGCATTTGAAGGCATAGACGACATTGGTCTCTTTCAAGGCATTCTGCTTTGTGTCTGGAGAGTTTTTCATGAGTAGGTTGGCCGTTTTTTGGGTTTTTATAGCAAATCGTCAATTGTATCTTCTGATTTTTGTCTGTAGGGATAACGTTGTTATCAACAATATATTTCAGGACCCTTTCCTTCGTTTTATAAGCTGTCGAGAAGAAGTTCCCGTAAAATAGTTTAATAGGTGGTACATGTGTTGTGTTAGTTGACTCTTCAGAGTTTGCATGGCGTTTTACCTTTCTTCTTATGATGTCTTCAACAAAAGCATTAGAGAAACCGTTTTTGAATAGGACCTGCCTTACCCTACAGAGTTCTTCATCGACTTGCTTCCATCCTGAGCTGTGGCTGTGAGCACGGTCGACGTAAGCATTGACAACATTCCTCTTGTACCTGTCAAGGCAGTCACTTTTGGCATTGAGACACATTCCTATGTTTGTTTCCTTAGTGTAGACTGCAGTGTGGAAACCTCCACCCTTTTCCATGACTGTTACATCTAGAAAGGGCAGTTTCCCATCCTTCTCCATCTTGTAAGTGAAACTCAACACAGAACTCTGCTCGAATGCCACCTTCAGCTCCTGCAGATGTCTGACATCAGGTACCTGTGTAAAAATGTCGTCAACATACCTGCAGTATATGGCAGGTTTCAAGTCCATGTCAACTAAGACCTTCTGTTCGATGGTGCCCATGTAGAAGTTTGCAAACAGGACACCTAGGGGAGAACCCATGGCGACCCCATCTACTTGCTTATACATGTGCCCATCCGGGCTTAAGAAGGGTGCCTCTTTAGTACAAGCGTGGAGTAGTTTCCTTAGAATATTTTCTGGTATGTCAAGAGGAGTACAGGCCGGATCACGATACACTCTGTCGGCTATTATCCCGATAGATAGGAGTCCCTGAAGGCCTTGTTAGGAGTCCCTGAAGACCTTGGTAGGAGTCCCTGAAGACCTTGTTGGGAGTCCTTGAAGACCTTGTTAGGAGTCCCTGAAGACCTTGTTGGGAGTCCCTGAAGACCTTGTTGGGAGTCCCTGAAGACCTTGTTAGGAGTCCCTGAATACCTTGTTAGGAGTCCCTGAAGGCCCTATTAGGAGTCCCTGAAGACCTTGTTAGGAGTCCCTGAAGACCTTGTTGGGAGTCCCTGAAGACCTTGTTAGGAGTCCCTGAAGGCCCTGTTAGGAGTCCCTGAAGACCTTGTTAGGAGTCCCTGAAGACCTTGTTGGGAGTCCCTGAAGACCTTGTTAGGTCCCTGGGTAATGTTTGGGGTCAAAGGTTATATGCTGGTCTTTGGGAGGGTAAAAGTTTTATCTCTCGAAGGGAGACTGCAAGTTTTATGGGGCAAAAACTCTAATGGCTGGTTGGCAGAGGAGAGTTGTGGTAGTTGTGGTTGTGGTGGTGGGTGGTTGTAGTGATGGCTAGTGTTGTTACAGTGTAATTGGGCCTCATTGGAGGCTTAGTGACCACCTAGTGGATTTATTTCGAATCTCAGCTTACATGTTCTGGTTCAGTGGTTCTGGGCGTGTGCTTGGGACTATACCAAGTGAGCAAGGGTTCGTATCCCCTTTAGGAGCTTCTGCTGAGATTCTCATTCATTCACCTCGTCAATGATATTCCATTATGCACTTTTTCATCTTAAAATTTTTACATTTCTTTTGTTTAAAACCCAAAAATCAGCTCAACAATTTTTAAACGTACAAAATTATTCCAAAAATTTAGTAAATAATTTTGTTTTCATGTTCAGTTTGATAAAAAATAAAAATAACAAATCTGAATGAACAAAATAGAAGCTGAAACTTCGAACTGAATTTTTTGGTGTTAAATGTTTGTATTTCTGGCTGACAGTGACTGGTTTATGGTGAGGAATAGTGAGAGTGTGATGGTGAGGGAGGGTGACATTGTGATGGTGAGGGAGGGTGACATTGTGAGGGTGGCAGTGATGGTGACATTGTGATGGTGAGTGATGGTGACATTGTGATGGTGAGGGAGGGTGACATTGTGACGGTGAGTGATGGTGACATTGTGATGGTGAGTGATGGTGACATTGTGATGGTGAGTGATGGTGACATTGTGATGGTGAGTGATGGTGACATTGTGATGGTGAGGGAGGGTGACATTGTGATGGTGAGGGAGGGTGACATTGTGAGGGTGAGGGAGGGTGACATTGTGAGGGTGAGGGAGGGTGACATTGTGAGGGTGAGGGAGGGTGACATTGTGATGGTGAGTGATGGTGACATTGTGATGGTGAGTGATGGTGACATTGTGATGGTGAGAGAGGGTGACATTGTGATGATGAGGGAGGGTGACATTGTGATGGTGAGTGATGGTGACATTGTGATGGTGAGTGATGGTGACATTGTGAAGGTGAGGGAGGGTGACATTGTGAAGGTGAGGGAGGGTGACATTGTGATGGTGAGTGATGGTGACATTGTGATGGTGAGGGAGGGTGACATTGTGAAGGTGAGGGAGGGTGACATTGTGATGGTGAGTGATGGTGACATTGTGATGGTGAGGGAGGGTGACATTGTGATGGTGAGGGAGGGTGACATTGTGATGGTGAGGGAGGGTGACATTGTGATGGTGAGGGAGGGTGACATTGTGATGGTGAGGGAGGGTGACATTGTGATGGTGAGGGAGGGTGACATTGTGATGGTGAGGGAGGGTGACATTGTGATGGTGAGGGAGGGTGACATTGTGATGGTGAGGGAGGGTGACATTGTGAAGGTGAGGGAGGGTGACATTGTGAAGGTGAGGGAGGGTGACATTGTGAAGGTGGCAGTGATGGTGACACTGTGAAGGTGGCAGTGATAGTGACATTGTGAAGGTGGCAGTGATGGTGACATTGTGAAGGTGGCAGTGATAGTGACATTGTGAAGGTGGCAGTGATAGTGAGGGTGACATTGTGAAGGTGAGGGAGGGTGACATTGTGAAGGTGGCAGTGATGGTGACACTGTGAAGGTGGCAGTGATAGTGACATTGTGAAGGTGGCAGTGATGGTGACATTGTGAAGGTGGCAGTGATAGTGACATTGTGAAGGTGGCAGTGATAGTGACATTGTGAAGGTGGCAGTGATAGTGACATTGTGAAGGTGACAGTGATGGTGACATTGTGAAGGTGACAGTGATGGTGACATTGTGAAGGTGGCAGTGATGGTGACAATGTGAAGGTTGCAGTGATAGTGACATTGTGAAGGTGACAGTGATAGTGACATTGTGAAGGTGACAGTGATGGTGACAATGTGAAGGTTGCAGTGATGGTGACATTGTGAAGGTGACAGTGATAGTGACATTGTGAATGTGACAGTGATGGTGACATTGTGAAGGTGACAGTGATGGTGACATTGTGAAGGTGGCAATGATGGAAGTAGTGGTAATGATGGAATAGTGATTGTGATGGTGGATGTAGTGATAGTGAGTATGATAATGATGATATTTGCTGTGATATGGTGATGGTAGGAATAGACAATGTATAAATGCCCCATTACTCACATACGCCCCAACCACTGTATAAATACATTAATCACAATACATCACAGTAGACTACAAAATGCATCATACAATATACAAGAGTCACGAGAGTTATTTTAGAAAAGTTAATTGGTTTATACCCATTTTTACCTCTCAAAATAACATCACAGACAACAACCACTCTTGAGATTTTGTAAATCAGATTTGGTTAGGCTCCCTTGGATTTATTTTAATATATTTGATTATATTTTGGTTATATTTGGCTATATTTTGATTATACTTTGGTTATAATTTATATATATTTTGGTTATATTTTGTTAAATTTTGGTAATAATTGGGTATATTTTGGTTTTATTTGGTTATATTTTGGTTATAGTTTTGTTATAATTTTGGTTATATATGGTTATATTTTGGTTAGATTTGGTAATAATTATGTTAAATTTGGTTAAATTTTGTTTACACTTTGGTTATATTTTTTTATAGTTTTGTTATATTTAGTTATATTTTGCTTATATTTGGTTAGATTTGGTGATATATTATCACTGGTTGCAGAGCTGGATATATCTCTGAAAGCTTATGTAGCACTTTGGACCAGCTTAAACTTGCACCAGATTGTCAGGACTAACACTAAGCTGGAGGACTGTGATTGTCTAGACTAACACTAAGCTGGAGGACTGTGATTGTCTAGACTAACACTAAGCTGGAGGACTGTGATTGTCTAGACTAACACTAAGCTGGAGGACTGTGATTGTCTAGACTAACACTAAGCTGGAGGACTGTGATTGCCTGGAGTAACACTAAGCTGGAGGACTGTGATTGTCTGGAGTAACTAAGCTGGAGGACTGTGATTGTCTAGACTAACACTAAGCTGGAGGACTGTGATTGTCTAGACTAACACTAAGCTGGAGGACTGTGATTGTCTGGAGTAACACTAAGCTGGAGGACTGTGATTGTCTGGAGTAACTAAGCTGGAGGACTGTGATTGTCTGGAGTAACACTAAGCTGGAGGACTGTGATTGTCTGGAGTAACTAAGCTGGAAGACTGTGATTGTCTGGAGTAACACTAAGCTGGAGGACTGTGATTGTCTGGAGTAACTAAGCTGGAGGACTGTGATTGTCTAGACTAACACTAAGCTGGAGGACTGTGATTGTCTGGAGTAACTAAGCTGGAAGACTGTGATTGTCTGGAGTAACACTAAGCTGGAGGACTGTGATTGTCTGGAGTAACTAAGCTGGAGGACTGTGATTGTCTGGAGTAACACTAAGCTGGAGGACTGTGATTGTCTGGAGTAACACTAAGCTGGAGGACTGTGATTGTCTGGAGTAACACTAAGCTGGAGGACTGTGATTGTCTGGAGTAACACTAAGCTGGAGGACTGTGATTGTCTGGAGTAACACTAAGCTGGAGGACTGTGATTGTCTGGAGTAACACTAAGCTGGAGGACTGTGATTGTCTGGAGTAACACTAAGCTGGAGGACTGTGATTGTCTGGAGTAACACTAAGCTGGAGGACTGTGATTGTCTGGAGTAACACTAAGCTGGAGGACTGTGATTGTCAGTACTAACACTAAGCTGGAGGACTGTGATTGTCAGGACTAACACTAAGCTGGAGGACTGTGATTGTCAGGACTAACACTAAGCTGGAGGACTGCGATTGTCTGGACTAACACTAAGCTGGAGGACTGTGATTGTCAGGACTAACACTAAGCTGGAGGACTGTGATTGTCAGGACTAACACTAAGCTGGAGGACTGTGATTGTCAGGACTAACACTAAGCTGGAGGACTGTGATTGTCAGGACTAACACTAAGCTGGAGGACTGTGATTGTCAGGACTAACACTAAGCTGGAGGACTGTGATTGTCAGGACTAACACTAAGCTGGAGGACTGTGATTGTCTGGACTAACACTAAGCTGGAGGACTGTGATTGTCTGGAGTAACTAAGCTGGAGGACTGTGATTGTCTGGAGTAACACTAAGCTGGAGGATTGTGATTGTCTGGAGTAACTAAGCTGGAGGACTGTGATTGTCTGGAGTAACACTAAGCTGGAGGATTGTGATTGTCTGGAGTAACTAAGCTGGAGGACTGTGATTGTCAGGACTAACACTAAGCTGGAGGACTGTGATTGTCAGGAATAACACTAAGCTGGAGGACTGTGATTGTCAGGACTAACACTAAGCTGGAGGACTGTGATTGTCAGGACTAACACTAAGCTGGAGGACTGTGATTGTCAGGACTAACACTAAGCTGGAGGACTGTGATTGTCAGGACTAACACTAAGCTGGAGGACTGTGATTGTCTGGACTAACACTAAGCTGGAGGACTGTGATTGTCTGGAGTAACTAAGCTGGAGGACTGTGATTGTCTGGAGTAACACTAAGCTGGAGGATTGTGATTGTCTGGAGTAACTAAGCTGGAGGACTGTGATTGTCTGGAGTAACACTAAGCTGGAGGATTGTGATTGTCTGGAGTAACTAAGCTGGAGGACTGTGATTGTCTGGACTAACACTAAGCTGGAGGACTGTGATTGTCAGGACTAACACTAAGCTGGAGGATTGTGATTGTCTGGAGTAACTAAGCTGGAGGACTGTGATTGTCTGGAGTAACACTAAGCTGGAGGACTGTGATTGTCAGGACTAACACTAAGCTGGAGGACTGTGATTGTCAGGACTAACACTAAGCTGGAGGACTGTGATTGTCAGGACTAACACTAAGCTGGAGGACTGTGATTATCTGGACTAACACTAAGCTGGAGGACTGTGATTGTCTGGAGTAACACTAAGCTGGAGGACTGTGATTGTCTGGAGTAACAACAGTCACTACTGTTACACAGACAGACAAACACAGACAGTTCTCATCAATACAGGACGGGCTGATGTTTATGATTTACTGTGTCATCAATTATTTATCCATTTTTTACTGAGGCTGAATTGTCCATAAATACGACCATACTCGAGGGCCTCAACCTCCACTACTGCCATACTGGAGGGCCTCAACCTCCACTACTGCCATACTGGAGGGCCTCAACCTCCACTACTGCCACACTGGAGGGTCTCAACCTCCACTACTGCCACACTGGAGGGCCTCAACCTCCACTACTGCCATACTGGAGGGCCTCAACCTCCACTACTGCCATACTGGAGGGCCTCAACCTCCACTACTGCCACACTGAAGGGCCTCAACCTCCACTACTGCCATACTGGAGGGCCTCAACCTCCACTACTGCCATACTGGAGGGCCTCAACCTCCACTACTGCCATACTGGAGGGCCTCAACCTCCACTACTGTCATACTGGAGGGCCTCAACCTCCACTACTGCCATACTGGAGGGCCTCAACCTCCACTACTGTCATACTGGAGGGCCTCAACCTCCACTACTGCCATACTGGAGGGCCTCAACCTCCACTACTGCTATACTGGAGGGCCTCAACCTCCACTACTGCCACACTGGAGGGCCTCAACCTCCACTACTGCCATCCTGGAGGGCCTCAACCTCCACTACTGCCATACTGGAGGGCCTCAACCTCCACTACTGCCATCCTGGAGGGCCTCAACCTCCACTACTGCCATACTGGAGGGTCTCAACCTTCACTACTGCCACACTGAAGGGCCTCAACCTCCACTACTGCCACACTGGAGGGCCTCAACCTCCACTACTGCCATACTGGAGGGCTTCAACCTCCACTATTGCCATACTGAAGGGCCTCAACCTCCACTACTGCCACACTGAAAGGCCTCAACCTCCACTACTGCCATACTGGAGGGCTTCAACCTCCACTACTGCCACACTGAAGGGCCTCAACCTCCACTACTGCCACACTGAAGGGCCTCAACCTCCACTACTGCCATACTGGAGGGTCTCAACCTTCACTACTGCCATACTGGAGGGCCTCAACCTCCACTACTGCCATACTGGAGGGCCTCAACCTCCACTACTGCCACACTGGAGGGCCTCAACCTCCACTACTGCCATCCTGGAGGGCCTCAACCTCCACTACTGCCATACTGGAGGGCCTCAACCTCCACTACTGCAATCCTGGAGGGCCTCAACCTCCACTACTGCCATACTGGAGGGTCTCAACCTTCACTACTGCCACACTGAAGGGACTCAACCTCCACTACTGCCACACTGGAGGGCCTCAACCTCCACTACTGCCATACTGGAGGGCTTCAACCTCCACTATTGCCATACTGAAGGGCCTCAACCTCCACTACTGCCACACTGAAAGGCCTCAACCTCCACTACTGCCATACTGGAGGGCTTCAACCTCCACTACTGCCACACTGAAGGGCCTCAACCTCCACTACTGCCACACTGAAGGGCCTCAACCTCCACTACTGCCATACTGGAGGGCCTCAACCTTCACTACTGCCATACTGGAGGGCCTCAACCTCCACTACTGCAACACTGGAGGGCCTCAACCTCCACTACTGCCGCACTGGAGGGCCTCAACCTCCACTACTGCCATACTGAAGGGCCTCAACCTCCATTACTGCCATACAGGAGGGGCCTCAACCTCCACTACTGCCATACTGGAGGGCCTCAACCTCCACTACTGCAACACTGGAGGGCCTCAACCTCCACTACTGCCATACTGGAGGGCCTCAACCTCCACTACTGCCATATTGGAGGGCCTCAACCTCCACTACTGCCACACTAGAGGGCCTCAACCTGCACTACTGCCATACTGGAGGGCCTCAATCTCCACTACTGCCATACTGGAGGGCCTCAACCTCCACTACTGCAACACTGGAGGGCCTCAACCTCCACTACTGCCATACTGGAGGGGCCTCAACCTCCACTACTGCCATACTGGAGGGCCTCAACCTCCACTACTGCCATACTGGAGGGCCTCAAGCTCCACTACTGCCACACTGGTGGGCCTCAACCTCCACTACTGCCATACTGGAGGGCCTCAACCTCCACTACTGCCACACTGGAGGGCCTCAACCTCCACTACTGCCATACTGGAGGGCCTCAACCTCCACTACTGCCACACTGGTGGGCCTCAACCTCCACTACTGCCATACTGGAGGGCCTCAATCTCCACTACTGCCATACTGGAGGGCTTCAACCTCCACTACTGCCGCACTGGAGGGCCTCAACCTCCACTACTGCCATACTGAAGGGCCTCAACCTCCATTACTGCCATACAGGAGGGGCCTCAACCTCCACTACTGCCATACTGGAGGGCCTCAACCTCCACTACTGCAACACTGAAGGGCCTCAACCTCCACTACTGCCACACTGAAGGGCCTCAACTTCCACTACTGCCATACTGGAGGGTCTCAACCTTCACTACTGCCATACTGGAGGGCCTCAACCTCCACTACTGCCATACTGAAGGGCCTCAACCTCCATTACTGCCATACAGGAGGGGCCTCAACCTCCACTACTGCCATACTGGAGGGCCTCAACCTCCACTACTGCAACACTGGAGGGCCTCAACCTCCACTACTGCCATACTGGAGGGCCTCAACCTCCACTACTGCCATATTGGAGGGCCTCAACCTCCACTACTGCCACACTAGAGGGCCTCAACCTGCACTACTGCCGTACTGGAGGGCCTCAATCTCCACTACTGCCATACTGGAGGGCCTCAACCTCCACTACTGCAACACTGGAGGGCCTCAACCTCCACTACTGCCATACTGGAGGGGCCTCAACCTCCACTACTGCCATACTGGAGGGCCTCAACCTCCACTACTGCCATACTGGAGGGCCTCAAGCTCCACTACTGCCACACTGGTGGGCCTCAACCTCCACTACTGCCATACTGGAGGGCCTCAACCTCCACTACTGCCACACTGGAGGGCCTCAACCTCCACTACTGCCATACTGGAGGGCCTCAACCTCCACTACTGCCACACTGGTGGGCCTCAACCTCCACTGCTGCCATACTGGAGGGCCTCAATCTCCACTACTGCCATACTGGAGGGCCTCAACCTCCACTACTGCCGCACTGGAGGGCCTCAACCTCCACTACTGCCATACTGAAGGGCCTCAACCTCCATTACTGCCATACAGGAGGGGCCTCAACCTCCACTACTGCCATACTGGAGGGCCTCAACCTCCACTACTGCAACACTGGAGGGCCTCAACCTCTACTACTGCCATACTGGAGGGCCTCAACCTCCACTACTGCCATACTGGAGGGCCTCAACCTCCACTACTGCCATACTGAAGGGCCTCAACCTCCATTACTGCCATACAGGAGGGGCCTCAACCTCCACTACTGCCATACTGGAGGGCCTCAACCTCCACTACTGCAACACTGGAGGGCCTCAACCTCCACTACTGCCATACTGGAGGGCCTCAACCTCCACTACTGCCGCACTGGAGGGCCTCAACCTCCACTACTGCCATACTGAAGGGCCTCAACCTCCACTACTGCCATACTGGAGGGCCTCAACCTCCACTACTGCCATATTGGAGGGCCTCAACCTCCACTACTGCCACACTAGAGGGCCTCAACCTGCACTACTGCCATACTGGAGGGCCTCAATCTCCACTACTGCCATACTGGAGGGCCTCAACCTCCACTACTGCAACACTGGAGGGCCTCAACCTCCACTACTGCCATACTGGAGGGGCCTCAACCTCCACTACTGCCATACTGGAGGGCCTCAACCTCCACTACTGCCATACTGGAGGGCCTTAACCTCCACTACTGCCACACTGGTGGGCCTCAACCTCCACTACTGCCATACTGGAGGGCCTCAACCTCCACTACTGCCATACTGGAGGGCCTCAACCTCCACTACTGCCACACTGGTGGGCCTCAACCTCCACTACTGCCGCACTGGAGGGCCTCAACCTGACTACTGCCATACTAGAGGACCTCAACCTCCACTACTGCCATATTGGAGGGCCTCAACCTCCACTACTGCCACACTGGAGGGCCTCAACCTCCACTACTGCCATACTGAAGGGCCTCAACCTCCACTACTGCCATACTGGAGGGCCTCAACCTCCACTACTGCCATACTGGAGGGCCTCAACCTCCACTACTGCCATACTAGAGGGCCTCAACCTCCACTACTGCCACACTGGAGGGCATCAACCTCCACTACTGCCATACTGGAGGGCCTCAACCTCCACTACTGCCATATTGGAGGGCCTCAACCTCCACTACTGCCACACTGGAGGGCCTCAACCTCCACTACTGTCATACTGAAGGGCCTCAACCTCCACTACTGCCATACTGGAGGGCCTCAACCTCCACTACTGCCATACTGGAGGGCCTCAACCTCCACTACTGCGACACTGGAGGGCCTCAACCTCCACTACTGCCATACTGGAGGGGCCTCAACCCCCACTACTGCCATACTGGAGGGTCTCAACCTCCACTACTGCCATACTGGAGGGCCTCAACCTCCACTACTGCCACTAGAGGGCCTCAACCTCCACTACTGCCATACTGGAGGGCCTCAACCTCCAATACTGCCACACTGGAGGGCCTCAACCTCCACTACTGCCATACTGGAGGGCCTCACACCTCCACGACTGCCACACTGGAGGGCCTCAACCTCCACTATTGCCATACTGGAGGGCCTCAACCTCCACTACTGCCATACTGGAGGGTCTCAACCTCCACTACTGCCATACTGAAGGGCCTCAACCTCCACTACTGCCATACTGGAGGGCCTCAACCTCCACTACTGCCATACTGGAGGGCCTCAACCTCCACTACTGCCACACTGGAGGGCCTCAACCTCCACTACTGCCATATTGGAGGGCCTCAACCTCCACTACTGCCATACTGGAGGGCCTCAACCTCCAATACTGCCACACTGGAGGGCCTCAACCTCCACTACTGCCATACTGGAGGGCCTCACACCTCCACGACTGCCACACTGGAGGGCCTCAACCTCCACTATTGCCATACTGGAGGGCCTCAACCTCCACTACTGCCATACTGGAGGGCCTCAACCTCCACAACTGCCATACTGGAGGGTCTCAACCTCCACTACTGCCACACTGGAGGGCCTCAACCTCCACTACTGCCATACTGGAGGGCCTCAACCTCCACTACTGCCATACTGGAGGGCCTCAACCTCCACTACTGCCCACTGGAGGGCCTCAACCTTCACTACTGCCATACTGGAGGGCCTCAACCTCCACTACTGCCATACTGGAGGGCCTCAACCTCCACTACTGCCACACTGGAGGGCCTCAACCTTCGCTACTGCCATACTGGAGGGCCTCAACCTCCACTACTGCCATATTGGAAGGCCTCAACCTCCACTACTGCCATACTGGAGGGCCTCAACCTCCACTACTGCCATACTGGAGGGCCTCAACCTCCACTACTGCCACACTGGAGGGCCTCAACCTCCACTACTGCCATACTGGAGGGCCTCAACCTCCACTACTGCCATACTGGAGGGCCTCAACCTCCACTACTGCCACACTGGAGGGCCTCAACCTTCACTACTGCCATACTGGAGGGCCTCAACCTCCACTACTGCCATATTGGAAGGCCTCAACCTCCACTACTGCCATACTGGAGGGCCTCAACCTCCACTACTGCCATACTGGAGGGCCTCAACCTCCACTACTGCCACACTAGAGGGCCTCAACCTCCATTACTGCCATACTGGAGGGCCTCAACCTCCACTACTGCCACACTAGATGGCCTCAACCTCCATTACTGCCATACTGGAGGGGCTTCAACCTCCACTACTGCCATACTGGAGGGCCTCAACCTCCACTACTGCCACACTGGAGGGCCTCAACCTCCACTACTGCCATACTGGAAGGCCTCAACCTCCACTACTGCCATACTGGAGGGCCTCAACCTCCACTACTGCCACACTAGTGGGCCTCAACCTCCACTACTGCCACACTGGAGGGCCTCAACCTCCACTACTGCCATACTGGAGGGCCTCAACCTCCACTACTGCCATACTGGAGGGCCTCAAGCTCCACTACTGCCACACTGGAGGGCCTCAACCTCCACTACTGCCATACTGGAGGGCCTCAACCTCCACTACTGCCATACTGGAGGGCCTCAACCTCCACTATTGCCATACTGGAGGGCCTCAACCTCCACTACTGACACACTGGAGGGCCTCAACCTTCACTACTGCCATACTGGAGGGCCTCAACCTCCACTACTGCCATACTGGAGGGCCTCGACCTCCACTACTGCCATACTGGAGGGCCTCAACCTCCACTACTGCCACACTGGAGGGCCTCAACCTCCACTACTGCCATACTGGAGGGCCTCAACCTCCACTACTGCCATACTGGAGGGCCTCAACCTCCACTACTGCCATACTGGAGGGCCTCAACCTCCACTACTGCCATACTGGAGGGCCTCAACCTCCACTACTGCCATACTGGAGGGCCTCAACCTCCACTACTGCCACATTAGAGGGCCTCAACCTCCATTTCTGCCATACTGGAGGGCCTCAACCTCCTTTATTGCCATACAGGAGGGGCCTCAACCTCCACTACTGCCATACTGGAGGGCCTCAACCTCCACTACTGCCACACTGGAGGGCCTCAACCTCCACTACTGCCATACTGGAGGGCCTCAACCTCCACTACTGCCATACTGGAGGGCCTCAACCTCCACTACTGCCATACTGGAGGGCCTCAACCTCCACTACTGCCATACTGGAAGGCCTCAACCTCCACTACTGCCATACTGGAGGGCCTCAACCTCCACTACTGCCACACTAGAGGGCCTCAACCTCCATTACTGCCATACTGGAGGGCCTCAACCTCCATTACTGCCATACAGGAGGGGCCTCAACCTCCACTACTGCCATACTGGAGGGGCCTCAACCTCCACTACTGCCACACTGGAGGGCCTCAACCTCCACTACTGCCATACTGGAGGGCCTCAACCTCCACTACTGCCATACTGGAGGGCCTCAACCTCCACTACTGCCATACTGGAGGGCCTCAACCTCCACTACTGCCATACTGGAGGGCCTCAACCTCCACTACTGCCATACTGGAGGGCCTCAACCTCCACTACTGCCATACTGGAGGGCCTCAACCTCCACTACTGCCATACTGGAGGGCCTCAACCTCCACTACTGCAATACTGGAGGGCCTCGACCTCCACTACTGCCATACTGGAGGGCCTCAACCTCCACTACTGCCACACTGGAGGGCCTCAACCTCCACTACTGCCATACTGGAGGGCCTCAACCTCCACTACTGCCATACTGGAGGGCCTCAACCTCCACTACTGCCATACTGGAGGGCCTCAACCTCCACTACTGCCATACTGGAGGGCCTCAACCTCCACTACTGCCATACTGGAGGGCCTCAACCTCCACTACTGCCACACTAGAGGGCCTCAACCTCCATTTCTGCCATACTGGAGGGCCTCAACCTCCATTATTGCCATACAGGAGGGGCCTCAACCTCCACTACTGCCATACTGGAGGGCCTCAACCTCCACTACTGCCACACTGGAGGGCCTCAACCTCCACTACTGCCATACTGGAGGGCCTCAACCTCCACTACTGCCATACTGGATGGCCTCAACCTCCACTACTGCCATACTGGAGGGCCTCAACCTCCACTACTGCCATACTGGAAGGCCTCAACCTCCACTACTGCCATACTGGAGGGCCTCAACCTCCACTACTGCCACACTAGAGGGCCTCAACCTCCATTACTGCCATACTGGAGGGCCTCAACCTCCATTACTGCCATACAGGAGGGGCCTCAACCTCCACTTCTGCCATACTGGAGGGGCCTCAACCTCCACTACTGCCACACTAGAGGGCCTCAACCTCCACTACTGCCATACTGGAGGGCCTCAACCTCCACTACTGCCATACTGGAGGGCCTCAACCTCCACTACTGCCATACTGGAGGGCCTCAACCTCCACTACTGCCATACTGGAGGGCCTCAACCTCCACTACTGCCATACTGGAGGGCCTCAACCTCCACTACTTCCATACTGGAGGGCCTCAACCTCCACTACTGCCATACAGGAGGGGCCTCAACCTCCACTACTGCCACACTGGAGGGCCTCAACCTCCACTACTGCCACACTGGAGGGTATCAACCTCCACTACTGCCATACTGGAGGGCCTCAACCTCCACTACTGCCACACTGGAGGGCCTCAACCTTCACTACTGCCACACTAAAGAGCCTCAACCTCCACTACTGCCATACTGGAGGGCCTTAAGCTCCACTACTGCCACACTGCAGGGCCTCAACCTCCACTACTGCCATACTGGAGGGCCTCAACCTCCACTACTGCCACACTGGAGGGCCTCAACCTCCACTACTGCCATACTGGAGGGCCTCAACCTCCACTACTGCCATACTGGAGGGCCTCAACCTCCACTACTGCCATACTGGAGGGCCTCAACCTTCACTACTGCCACACTAGAGAGCCTCAACCTCCACTACTGCCATACTGGAGGGCCTCAACCTCCACTAATGCCACACTGGAGGGCCTCAACCTCCACTACTGCCACACTAGAGGGCCTCAACCTCCACTACTGCCATACTGGAGGGCCTCAACCTCCACTACTGCCATACTGGAGGGCCTCAACCTTCACTACTGCCATACTGGAGGGGCCTCAACCTCCACTACTGCCATACTGGAGGGCCTCAACCTCCACTACTGCCACACTAGAGGGCCTCAGCCTCCACTACTGCTATACTGGAGGGCCTCAACCTCCACTACTGCCATACTGAAGGGCCTCAACCTCCACTACTGCCATACTGGAGGGCCTCAACCTCCACTACTACCATACTGGAGGGTCTCAACCTTCACTACTGCCATACTGGAGGGCCTCAACCTCCACTACTGCCATACTGGAGGGCCTCAACCTCCACTACTGCCATACTGGAGGGTCTCAACCTTCATTACTGCCATACTGGAGGGCCTCAACCTCCACTACTGCCACACTAGAGGGCCTCAACCTCCACTACTACCATACTGGAGGGCTTCAACCTCCACTACTGCCATACTGGAGGGCCTCAACCTCCACTAATGCCACACTGGAAGGGCCTCAACCTCCACTACTGCCATACTGGAGGGCCTCAGCCTCCACTACTGCCATACTGGAGGGCCTCAACCTCCACTACTGCCACACTGGAGGGCCTCAACCTCCACTACTGCCACACTGGTGGGCCTCAACCTCCACTATTGCCATACTGGAGGGCCTCAACCTCCACTACTGCCACACTTGAGGGCCTCAACCTCCACTACTGCCACACTGGAAGGGCCTCAACCTCCACTATTGCCACACTGGAGGGCCTCAACCTCCACTCTTGCCATACTGGAGGGCCTCAACCTCCACTACTGCCATACTGGAGGGCCTCAACCTCCACTACTGCCATACAGGAGGGCCTCAACCTCTACTACTGCCATACTGGAGGGCCTCAACCTCCACTACTGCCACACTAGAGGGCCTCAGCCTCCACTACTGCCATACTGGAGGGCCTCAACCTCCACTACTGCCATACTGGAGGGCCTCAACCTCCACTACTGCCATACTGGAGGGCCTCAACCTCCACTACTGCCGCACTGGAGGGCCTCAACCTTCACTACTGCCATACTGGAGGGCCTCAACCTCCACTACTGCCACACTGGAGGGCCTCAACCTCCACTACTGCCACACTGGAGGGCCTCAACCTCCACTACTGCTATACTGGAGGGCCTCAACCTCTACTATTGCCATACTGGAGGGTCTCAACCTCCACTACTGCCATACTGGAGGGCCTCAACCTCTACTATTGCCATACTGGAGGGCCTCAACCTCCACTACTGCCATACTGGAGGGCCTCAACCTCCACTACTGCTATACTGGAGGGTCTCAACCTCCACTACTGCCATACTGGAGTGTCTCAACCTCCACTACTGCCATACTGGAGGGCCTCAACCTCTACTATTGCCATACTGGAGGGCCTCAACCTCCACTACTGCCATACTGGAGGGCCTCAACCTCCACTACTGCCATACTGGAGTGCCTTAACCTCCACTACTGCCATACTGGAGGGCCTCAACCTCCACTACTGCAATACTGGAGGGTCTCAACCTCCACTACTGCAATACTGGAGGGTCTCAACCTCCACTACTGCCATACTGGAGGGCCTCAACCTCCACTACTGCCATACTGGAGGGCCTCAACCTCCACTACTGCCATACTGGAGGGCCTCAACCTTCACTACTGCCATACTGGAGGGCCTCAACCTCCACTATTGTCAGGAGACAAGAGTGTCAGAGTGACCAGGTTCCTCCTACAACTTGTCCTCTTACAACTTGTCCTCCTACAACCTGGCCTCCTACAACCTGGCCTCCTACAACCTGTCCTCCTGCAACCTATCCACCTACAATATGTCCTCTTACATCCAGTCCTCCTACAACCTGGCCTCCTACAACCTGTCCTCCTACAACCTGTCCTCCTACAACCTGTCCTCCTACAACCTGTCCTCCTACAACCTGTCCTCCTACAACCTGTCCTCCTACAACCTGTCCTCCTACAACCTGTCCTCCTTCAACCTGTCCTCCTACAGCCTGTCCTCCTACAACCTGTCCTCCTACAACCTGTCCTCCTACAACCTGTCCTCCTACAACCTGTCCTCCTACAACCTGTCCTCCTACAACCTGTCCTCCTACAACCTGTCCTCCTACAACCTGTCCTCCTACAACCTGTCCTCCTACAATCTGTCCTACAACTTGTCCTCCAGCATCCTGTCCTCCTACAACCTGTCCTCCTACAACCTGTCCTCCTACGATCTGTCCTCCTACAACCTGTCCTCCTACGATCTGTCCTACAACCTGTCCTCCAGCAACCTGTCCTCCTACAACCTGTCCTCCTACAACCTGTCCTCCTACAACCTGTCCTCCTACAACCTGTCCTCCTACAACCTGTCCTCCTACGATCTGTCCTCCTACAGCCTGTCCTCCAGCATCCTGTCCTCTTACAACCTGTCCTCCTACAACCTGTCCTCCTACAACCTGTCATCCTACAAAGAACGTCGTTTTTCTATCGTATATGTGTTACATAAGGCCAAAGAATGGTCGTACTAGAAAATGGAAGCAGCTGACGAAGGTGGCCTACTGTCCCGTTTTCTGTTGTGGGTCCTCTGGTAGGTTAGGAGAGACTAAATTAAATTGACCGTTTTCTGTTTTGGTTCCTCTGGTAGGTTAGGAAAGACCACTTTTAACTGACTAATTCTTCTTACTAATTAATCTTCATTTCTCTACTCCTGCAGGTCTTAGTGGGATGGTGGGCGTGGGTGGGTATGTGTACGTGGGCGTGGGAGCCGCAGAGTGGGCGGGGCCCTCTGTTGTTCTGTCTGTCCTCCTGGCTGCTGTCTCCGCTCTTGTGACAGGTAAGTATTATGCGTATCTGTAGTAGTAGCTCCTTAGGTCGTCTGTAGTATAATTTTGACGATATCGACGCCATCTGTTGAGCGCACCTGACCCCAATTTGTGTTAGGACGGGAGGTTTGACGATGTCAACGCCATCTGTTGAGCGCACCTGACCCCAATTTTCTGTTCCCTGGCTGTGATCTTATTGACCCCTGTGTAGTGGTGTACCACCTAGTGGTGGTATACAACTAGGTAGTATACCAGTTCAGGTAACCACCAATCAGTGGCAGTTACCTGGACCTAAGTAACCGAGTGATTAACGTCACTATAGTCAGGGGTCACTATACACTGACGTAACATCAAACTTCACGTAAAGTAACATGACGTCACAGTAAAGTGGCTGTGAAGTAATACGAAGTCAGAAGAGTTGCCACTCTGAAGCAATGTGACGTCACAGATGCCAGGCAAAGGAACAGAAGTCTGCTGATCTCTCCCACCAGTAACTCAAAGGAACAGGAGTCTGCTGACCTCTCCCACCAGTAACTCAAAGGAACAGGAGTCTGCTGACCTCTCCCACCAGTAACTCAAAGGAACAGGAGTCTGCTGACCTCTCCCACCAGTAACTCAAAGGAACAGGAGTCTGCTGACCTCTCCCACCAGTAACTCAAAGGAACAGGAGTCTGCTGACCTCTCCCACCAGTAACTCAAAGGAACAGGAGTCTGCTGACCTCTCCCACCAGTAACTCAAAGGAACAGGAGTCTGCTAACCTCTCCCACCAGAAACTCAACGGAACAGGAATATTTAACCATTAACCGTTAATTCCTCCTCTTCTACCGCCACCTTAAGCCGTCAACATCCTAATAAACCCGTCAGGCAATTTACTCTGCATAAATCAGAAACCAATTAGAGAATTTCATTAATATCTGGGAGCAGTTCACCAGAGCCCAACCCAGCAGTTAATTAACGCAGATTTGTGACCTAATATTAACGACGAAGATCTCGTTGTCATGCTGCGAGTAAGTGCTGGGGAGGTTTGGCACCTAATCTATATAAATAAAAATGGAAGTGTTCGTTTGTGCATAATCGCTAATCTCCGAAAGTTTTCACCGATTGCTTTGAAATTTTCAAACAGCGTTCCATTCGCATCCGAGCGGGTCTTTATATGCATACTATATAGATGTCTCGTCTACGACGGTAAAAAAACATGCTTTTTCTGAAATAACTGTTTTTCATGTGTTTTTCATGTGAGGGGAAAGCTTCGAAACCTCTTTACCGAATGCTTTGAAATTTTGCCACACCGTTGCATTCGAATACGCGCGTCTTTATATATATATATATATATATATATATATATATATATATATATATATATATATATATATATATATATATATATATATATATATATATATATATATATATATATATATATATATATATATATGTCGTACCTAGTAGCCAGAACTCACTTCTCAGCCTACTATTCAAGGCCCGATTTGCCTAATAAGCCAAGTTTTCATGAATTAATATATTTACTATAATTTTTTTCTTATGAAATGATAAAGCAACCCTTTTCTCTATATATGAGGTCAATTTTTTTTTATTGGAGTTAAAATTAACGTAGATATATGACCGAACCTAACCAACCCTACCTAACCTAACCTAACCTATATTTATAGGTAAGGTTAGGTTAGGTAGCCAAAAAAAGCTAGGTTAGGTTAGGTTAGGTAGGTTAGGTAGACGAAAAAACATTAATTCATGAAAACTTGGCTAATTAGGCAAATCGGGCCTTGAATAGTAGGCTGAGAAGTGCGTTCTGGCTATTAGGTACGACATATATATATATATATATATATATATATATATATATATATATATATATATATATATATATATATATATATATATATATATATATATATATATATATATATATATATATATATATGTCGTACCTAGTAGCCAGAACGCACTTCTCAGCCTACTATGCAAGGCCCGATTTGCCTAATAAGCCAAGTTTTCCTGAATTAATATATTTTCTCTAATTTTTTTATTATGAAATGATAAAGCTACCCATTTCATTATGTATGAGGTCAATTTTTTTTTATTGGAGTTAAAATTAACGTAGATATATGACCGAACCTAACCAACCCTACCTAACCTAACCTAACCTATCTCTATAGGTTAGGTTAGGATAGGTAGCCGAAAAAGTTAGGTTAGGTTAGGTTAGGTAGGTTAGGTAGTTGAAAAACAATTAATTCATGAAAACTTGGCTTACTAGGCAAATTGGGCCTTGCATAGTAGGCTGAGAAGTGCGTTCTGGCTACTAGGTACGACATATATATATATATATATATATATATATATATATATATATATATATATATATATATATATATATATATATATATATATATATATATATATATATATATATATGTCGTACCTAGTAGCCAGAACTCACTTTTTGGCCTACTATGCAAGGCCCGGTTTGCCTAATAAGCCAAGTTTTCATGAATTAATATATTTTCTCTAATTTTTTTCTTATGAAATGATAAAGCTACCCATTTCATTATGTATGAGGTCAATTTTTTTTTTATTGGAGTTAAAATTAACGTAGATATATGACCGAACCTAACCAACCCTACCTAACCTAACCTAACCTATCTTTATAGGTTAGGTTAGGTTAGGTAGCCGAAAAAGTTAGGTTAGGTTAGGTTAGGTAGGTTAGGTAGTCGAAAAACAATTAATTCATGAAAACTTGGCTTATTAGGCAAATTGGGCCTTGCATAGTAGGCTGAGAAGTGAGTTCTGGCTACTAGGTACGACATATATATATATATATATATATATATGTCGTACCTAGTAGCCAGAACGCACTTGTCAACCTACTATGCAAGGACCGATTTGCCTAATAAGCCAAGTTTTTATGAATTAATTGTTTTTCGACTACCTAACCGACCTAACCTAACCTAACCTAACTTTTTCGGCTACCTAACCTAACCTAACCTATAAAGATAGGTTAGGTTAGGTTAGGTAGGGTTGGTTAGGTTCGGTCATATATCTACGTTAATTTTAACTCCAATAAAAAAAAATTGACCTCATACATAATGAAATAGGTAGCTTTATCATTTCATAAGAAAAAAATTAGAGAAAATATATTAATTCAGGAAAACTTGGCTTTTTAGGCAAATCGGGCCTTGCATAGTAGGCCAAAAAGTGCGTTCTGGCTACTAGGTACGACATATATATATATATATATATATATATATATATATATATATATATATATATATATATATATATATATATATATATATATATATATATATATATATATATATATATATATATATATATATATATATATATATATATATATATATATATATATATATATATATATATATATATATATATATATATCTATTATGTACATACCTCACCTGTGACAGGAAAAAACATGCTTTTTTTTAAACAGCGCTATCTGTTGGACGTAAGAGCAACACATGCTGTAATCCACGAAAGTTCTTCACCGATTGCTTTGAAATTTTGACAAAATGTGGCATTCGATATGGCGCATCTTTTTATATACTTAGTATATAGATGCCACACCTGTGACAGGTAAAAGCATACGTTTTTGAAAAACAGCGCCAACTGTTGCACATAATAGCAACATGCACGCTATAATAAATATGTCACGAATTCCATTTCAATGTTTCCGATTGCATTGATAAATTTTATTTTCATAGATTTCGATTTATTTATTTATTTTTTAATTATTTTGTGTGACATTGTGTTGGAATTGAGCTGTGTTGTTTACCATACTGTTCATTTCGTGAGTATAGTTTATTTTTTTATATTTTTCATATTTTCATTTTATTTTTTAACTGTTTTTCTTATATATCAGTGATGAGTACATCAGATCATTTGATGTTCCCTATTTTCTGATGGGAACATCAGATCATTTGGGAATGCATCGGATGAGGGAGTGGGGAATGGTGTTGAGGATGAGGGGACAGGAGTGAGGGATGGTGGGGAGGACGACGGAACAGGGGACGGGGTAATGATGGGGAGGACGAGGGGACAGGGGAGTTGGGGATAGTGGGGACGAGGGGACAGGGGAATAAAGATTGGGGGAGGACAAGAGAACAGGGATGTGAGGGATGGAGGAATGGTAGAGAGGACGACGGGACAGGAGAATGGGAGATGGTGGATAGGACGAGGGGACGGTGGAGTGGGGAATGGTTAGGAGGACAAAGGGATGGTGGAGTGGTAAATGGTGGGGAGGACATAGGGATGGGGGGGAGGGAGGAAATGGTGGGGAGGACATAAGGATGGAGGAGGGAGGAAATGGTGCTGAGGACGAGGGGGCATCAGAGTGAGGAATTGTTGGGAGGACGAGGGGACGGGGGAGGGGGGGAATGGTGGGGAGGAGAGGAAGTCAGGAGGAGGGTTGCTGTGGCTCAGCAACGCACATGCGATGCTGAGCAATGCATGTGCTCAGTAATAGTGCTCAATGTGCTCAGTAATTCTCGCAACAGAATTCTATTCTATTGTACCCACTTCAAGACTCTGAACCAATATAGAAGCATCAAGAGAAAGTGGTGATGCAATGGGCCAATAGGCCTTCTGCAGTTACTTCCATTCTTATGTTTTTATATCCATTAGTTCATGTTCTGTCTTGTGTAAATGTCAATCCCCTCACCCAAATGCAAGAATAAGTATGGTTGTGTTTACAGGTTACAGTTGTGTGTGTAAACTAAAGTATTTGAAAATGTAATAAGTTATTACGAAACGCGTTCAAGCATTACATCAGACTAGAAATAAAAAGGAATTTTGGAGAACTGATTTGTCAGTTATCATTGACAGTGAAAAGAAACTTACGAAATATTGAGAAAATTCATGTTAGAATGATTAATATTACCTTTTCAGTCAAATTTAACAACATATATATATATATGTCGTACCTAGTAGCCAGAACGCACTTCTCAGCCTACTATGCAAAGCCCGATTTGCCTAATAAGCCAAGTTTTCCTGAATTAATATATTTTCTCTAATTTTTTTCTTATGAAATGATAAAGCTACCCATTTCATAATGTATGAGGTCAATTTTTTTTTATTGGAGATAAAATTAACGTAGATATATGACCGAACCTAACCAACCCTACCTAACCTAACCTAACCTATCTTTATAGGTTAGGTTAGGTTAGGTTAGGTAGTACTTGTTATTTATTTGTTATATATATATATATATGTACTTGTTATATATATATATATATATATATATATATATATATATATATATATATATATATATATATATATATATATATATATATATATATATATATATATATATTAGTATATTTTGGTAGCAGTCTTTCCTGTAGACATATATTATTAAATATGACCGAACAAGGAAGATTAATAATTCTAACACGAATTTTCTCAATCTTTCGTACATTTCTTTTCACTGTTGGAGGTAATTCAAAAATCAATTCTCCAAAATTAATTTTTATTTCTAGTCTGACGCGACACTTGAGCGCGTTTCATAAAACTTATTACATTTTCAAAGACTTTACACATACACAACTGAATAGAACTTACATATCTCCGATTTGTTTATATCTACATTTGAGTGAGGTGGATGGGGTGAGGTGGTATTTAATAGGGTATTAATTTCATCAACACAAGACAGAACACGAAACAATGGGTATTGAAATGGAAGTGATTGTAGAAAGCCTATTGGTCCATATTTCTTGATGCTTCTATATTGGAGCGGAGTCTTGAGGTGGGTAGAATATAGTTGTGCATTAATTGGCTGTTGATTGCTGGTGTTGACTTCTTAATGTGCAGTGCCTCGCAAATGTCAAGCCGTCTGCTATCGCTGTATCTATCGATGATTTCTGTGTTGTTTACTAGGATTTCTCTGGCGATGGTTTGGTTGTGGGAAGAGATTATATGTTCCTTAATGGAGCCCTGTTGCTTATGCATCGTTAAACGCCTAGAAAGAGATGTTGTTGTCTTGCCTATGTACTGTTTTTTTTGGAGCTTACAGTCCCCAAGTGGGCATTTGAAGGCATAGACGACGTTGGTCTCTTTTAAAGCATTCTACTTTGTGTCTGGAGAGTTTCTCATGAGTAGGCTGGCCGTTTTTCTGGTTTTATAGTAAATCGTCAGTTGTATCCTCTGATTTTTGTCTGTAGGGATAACGTTTCTATTAACAATATCTTTCAGGACCCTTTCCTCCGTTTTATGAGCTGTGGAAAAGAAGTTCCTGTAAAATAGTCTAATAGGGGGTATAGGTGTTGTGTTAGTTGTCTCTTCAGAGGTTGCATGGCGTTTCACTTTCCTTCTTATGATGTCTTCGACGAAACCATTGGAGAAGCCGTTGTTGACTAGGACCTGCCTTACCCTACAGAGTTCTTCGTCGACTTGCTTCCATTCTGAACTGTGGCTGAGAGCACGGTCGACATATGCATTAACAACACTCCTCTTGTACCTGTCTGGGCAGTCGCTGTTGGCATTTAGGCACATTCCTATGTTTGTTTCCTTAGTGTAGACTGCAGTGTGGAAACCTCCGCCCTTTTCCATGACTGTTACATCTAGAAAGGGCAGCTTCCCATCCTTTTCCATCTCGTAAGTGAAACGCAGCACGGAACTCTGCTCAAATGCCTCCTTCAGCTCCTGCAGATGTCTGACATCAGGTACCTGTGTAAAAATGTCGTCAACATACCTGCAGTATATGGCCGGTTTCAAGTTCATGTCGACTAAGACTTTTTGCTCGATGGTACCCATGTAGAAGTTTGCAAACAGGACACCTAGGGGAGAACCCATGGCGACCCCATCTACTTGCTTATACATGTGCCCATCCGGGCTCAAGAAGGGTGCCTCTTTAGTACAAGCTTGGAGTAGTTTCCTCAGAATATATTATATATATACTGTCTGTCTGATATTATATCATTTCTCTCCGGGTAGAACACCTGGAGAGAAATAATATAATATCAGACAGACAGTATGATTTTCGATCTGGAAGATCCTGTGTATCGAATTTATTCAGTTTCTATGATGGAGCCACAGAGATATTACAGGAAAGAGATGGTTGGGTTGACTGCATCTATCTGGACCTAAAAAAGGCTTTCGACAGAGTTCCACATAAGAGGTTGTTCTGGAAACTGGAAAATATTGGAGGGGTGACAGGTAAGCTTCTAACATGGATGAAAAATTTTCTGACTGATAGAAAAATGACGGCAGTGATCAGAGGCAATGTATCGGACTGTAGAAATGTCCCAAGTGGAGTACCACAGGGGTTCAGTTCTTGCACCAGTGATGTTTATTGTTTACATAAATGATCTACCAGATGGTATACAGAATTATATGAACATGTTTGCTGATGATGCTAAGATAATAGGTAGGATAAGAAACTTAGATGATTGTCATGCCCTTCAAGATGACCTGGACAAAATAAGTAAATGGAGCACCACTTGGCAAATGAAATTTAATGTTAATAAATGCCTTGTTATGGAATATGGAATAGGAGAACATAGACCCCACACAACCTATATATTATTGAGAAATCTTTAAAGAATTCTGATAAAGAAAGAGATCTAGGGGTGGTTCTAGATAGACAACTATCACCTGAGGACCACATAAAGAATATTGTGCGAGGAGCCTATGCCACGCTTTCTAACTTCAGAATTGCTTTTAAATACATGGATGGCGATATACTAAAGAAATTGTTCACGACTTTTGTTAGGCCAAAGCTAGAATATGCAGCGGTTGTGTTGTGCCCATATCTTAAGAAGCACATCAACAAACTGGAAAAGGTGCAAAGACATGCTACTAAGTGGCTCCCAGAACTGAAGGGAAAGAGGTACGAGAAAAGGTTAGAGGCATTAAATATGCCAAAACTAGAAGACAGAAGAAAAAGAGGTGATATGATCACTACATACAAAATAGTAACAGGAATTGATAAAATTGATGGGGAAGATTTCCTGAGACCTGGAACTTAAAGAACAAGAGGTCATAGATATAAACTAGCTAAACACAGATGCCGAAGAAATATAAGAAAATTCACCTTTGCAAACAGAGTGGTAGACGGTTGGAACAAGTTAGGTGAGAAGGTGGTGGAGGCCAAGACCGTCAGTAGTTTCAAAGCGTTATATGACAAAGAGTGCTGGGAAGACGGGACACTAGGAGCGTAACTCTCATCCTGTAACTACACTTAGGTAATTGTACACACACACACACACACACGCGCGGAGGAGACACACACTATTAGTGAGGTCCGCGGAAATTCGTCAATTTCTCGGGACATTGAAGGAGTATAGAGGCTAGATCATAGTATTTGGCCTCTCGCAGTGTGTATCTAGCAGGGTGCAACATAGCATAGTCATATCACTAGCGATAGTGCGAAGATTTGGCGAAGAAACCAAAGTGGAGCTAGTGGCACCACCGGTGCATGTAAGTGTGCGACCCGCCGTGGAACTACCCGATTGTGTTGTTGAGTGGTGACTGTGATCAGTGGTACAGTGAATTAGTGAACTGTCACACAACGATACAGTGACTGACTCCAGAGCTTTGTGTAGACAGAGAAGAACCGACCTCATCAATCTACCAGCACTTAGTGAATCACCTAGTGGGAGACAACGACGGATAACCATCGTCATCATACATCGTCCTTACTCATCTGGTTGTGTGAGCGGGAGGAGTCTGGTATGTACCCCCCTCTCTGGTCAATTAATCAGGTGTACAGATTGAGGTAAAATATTATCAAATTCTTTTTCAGGATATCATATATATTTAAAAATCTCAGGGTGGCACATTTAGGCAGAGGTAACGCATAAGGGATAGATTGACACATACACGCACGCCCGCCCACGTACATATACACGCACACAAGTGTGCACACGCTAAAACAGACACACACACACACACACACGCACACACACACACACACACACACACACACACACACGCACACACGCACACACACACACACACAGGAAGGCTGCTCTCCTGCACACATAGGAAGCAGAGAGTTACGGTGAGGGGTGAGACCTCCGATTGGCGTGAAGTCACCAGTGGAGTCCCACAGGGCTCTGTACTCGGTCCTATCTTGTTTCTGATATATGTAAATGATCTCCCAGAGGGTATCGATTCATTTCTTTCAATGTTTGCAGACGATGCTAAAATTATGAGAAGGATTAAAACAGAAGAGGACTGTTTGAGGCTTCAAGAAGACCTAGACAAGCTGAAGGAATGGTCGAACAAATGGTTGTTAGAGTTTAACCCAACCAAATGTAATGTAATGAAGATAGGTGTAGGGAGCAGGAGGCCAGATACAAGGTATCATCTGGGAGAGGAAATTCTTCAGGAGTCAGAGAAGGAAAAAGACTTGGGGGTTGACATCACGCCAGACCTGTCTCCTGCAGCATATATCAAGCGGATAACATCAGCGGCATATGCCAGGCTGGCCAACATACGAACGGCATTCAGGAACTTGTGTAAAGAATCATTCAGAACTTTGTATACCACATATGTCAGGCCAATCCTGGAGTATGCAGCCCCAGCATGGAGTCCATATCTAGTCAAGGATAAGACTAAACTGGAAAAGGTTCAAAGGTTTGCCACCAGACTAGTACCTGAGCTGAGAGGTATGAGCTACGAGGAGAGACTACGGGAATTAAACCTCACTTCGCTGGAAGACAGAAGAGTTAGGGGGGACATGATCACCACATTCAAGATTCTGAAGGGGAATTGATAGGGTAGATAAAGACAGTCTATTTAACACAAGGGGAACACGCACAAGGGGACACAGGTGGAAACTGAGTGCCCAAATGAGCCACAGAGATATTAGAAAGAACTTTTTTAGTGTCAGAGTGATTGACAAATGGAATGCATTAGGAACTGATGTGGTGGAGGCTGACTCCATACACAGTTTCAAGTGTAGATATGATAGAGCCCGATAGGCTCAGGAATCTGTACACCTGTTGATTGACGGTTGAGAGGCGGGACCAAAGAGCCAGAGCTCAACCCCCGCAAACACAACTAGGTGAGTACAAGTAGGTGAGTACACACACACACACACACACACACACACACACACACACACACACACACACACACACACACACATATACACAC